>NW_028278078.1:0-300000 GCF_059751315.1 Micrasema longulum
GTCTGTGGTTCGAATCCCACTCTGCCCCAACTTGATTCAATTTTCTTAAAGTGAGTTAATTACAACTCGTTGAAAATGGCCTTCAAAATTAAATATTTGGGTAAATCATAAGAACGCAAATATTTCTTTAAAAACAAAAATGTTTTTGATAACCTTAGATATGGAAATTGTTTATTTTAAATTATTTTTTTACAAGCAATGGGTCTCAAACTGATAATTAACCGACAAAATTCAATTAAAACGTATTATTATCTTACAATATTTATTTTTCAATCAAATTAATTTGATTTTACTGAAATATGTTTTAAACTTGCCTCACTATCATTTATAAGAACAACGGTAATTCGCTTCAAAAGAAACAAACTAGCTGTCAAAGTTAAAAACGAAAGACTACTGAAGTAATAAAAAAAAATAGAGACATACTAAGGGGTTCCATTTATTAGAAAATCAACTCGCCACTTTTAAATTTCAGTGGGTACGAGAGAAAAAAATCTTAACATTCGTGTGTACGCGGTCTGAAAGGGATAATATAATATTTATACACACAAACATAAAAAATATTATTGACATGTATTTCCAAATTCCATAGAACGTTATATGCTAAACTGGCTGCCCCAGTTCTTGTTTGTTCAAAAGACCATTTAGCAAATTGTACAAATGACATTTTATTTGTTTTTAAAGTCAAATAAGTAAAATCAGTGAGTAGAAATTGGCACTAAAAAAATGCTGAAAATACTATTTATTAGCGGAAAAAATATAATTCTTTGGCTACATGAACGCGTACTAGATAATGAACATATTGGCGTTCATAAAACTCTACTACTCTACTGAAAATTTTATTACTGCTAATATTGCTTTAACGAAATTTTGAAGATGTATTTTAAATTAACTTGAATTTACTGTCTTATATTTCCTTTAAAGATTCTCCTCATTGTTTCATTGAATCCCTTAAAATATGTATGTATAAATATGTTTTTCCCTTTTAAAAAAGTTTTTTTTTTCATCTAGCGTGTTTTTCATTATATATTTTATTTCTTACATTATAATTACTTTTACTAAATTTTTTCTTTATTTTTAATATTATTTCCATTTGTAAATACTAACTCTAACTTTTAAATAACTTTTTTACTTTGATTTTAATTTTTAAACTATTTCCTTTTATGTTTTTTTCCTTCCCTTTTTTGTACTGAATAAAATGTTCTTGATAATCTTAGATATAATTTTATTATAACATGGAAACTTCACTGGTCTAATAGAGTTAAGTCTAACTGTGAAAACTAAAAAACTATGTAATTGTACAGTATGTTTCCTGAATTAAAAAAAATAAATTTAATAAATAAAAATAACAAAAAAAAATTAACATACAAGAACTAATTATTAGAAATCAAACACTGATTTGAGTCTACTGAACACTTTATTTTATTTTTACAATTGTAAACATATAAAAATAAAAACTTCGTGACAATTGTTTCGCCTTATTAGGTTGGTTTCACCTTTTTGCATTGGTTTTTCCCTCAATTATGATTAATGTACATGCTATAGTTCATAAGATTATTTTTATTTTCTACTTAAGTACCTTGAATTATATAACTATATAAGGACATTCAATCCAAATAATCTTCACATTCGTTTGAAAATGCCCTAATAAGGCGAAACAATTGTCACGAAGTTTTTATTTTTATATGTTTATATTTGTAAAAATAAAATAAAGTTTTCAGTAGACTCAAATCAGTGTTTGATTTCTAATTATATGTTTAAATATGGAGTTCTACAAAATAAACACCAAATCAATCAATACAAGAACTAGGCTGTAAATTAAACTTAATGAAAAAAATATACGTGACGATATTACTATAGGTAGTAAAGACGAAAAAAATATAAATTGCATTGTTCCGGAAGTGTATTTTATACTTCCTTGAATGTGTATTACTTATTGCATGCAAAATTATTTTTAATTAAAAAAAAATGAGGTTGGATTACATAAACCGTTTTTGGTATTTTTTTAAAGTATCTTGTCAAAATTTCACTTATGTTGGTACAATACCAGTTACTCACTCAAACGATAAGGCCTTATTATGTAATTATTTCACTCCATTTATTACAGAAATAATTTAATAATTGAGATGGCTTGGATCTACCGTTGAATTAAATTGTGCCTACGGTAACTGAAATTTGTGTAAAACCTGCAAGAAAGCTTCCAAATTACGGTGAAAGTTTCGTTTGATTCAGGAGTTTCTGATAAATCATTTTAAATGTTTTAATGGGCCCAATTTAGATCCTTGAACGAGGTAAAACTCCAAAAATAGAAATTCAATTATTTAGATAAATACGTCTTACGTACAATTTATTATTATCTAACTTGTCAATTTACTTTTATCATAATATTATTATTCAACAGCTCACTTGTAAATGATATTAGGCAATCTCTTAGTAATTTCTAAAACTGAAAGTTAAACGAAAATCTACTTACAGTACGTAATTTACTTACTTCTTATTTACCTGACTAATTAATTAGACCATGTTATGCAGAAACAATCGAACCCACAGTTTTCTAATTTCGATTTTTCTTTTTTTTAATGAATACTATTTTTTAATTTGCTGAAGACATCACAAGATCATTCATTCTCATTTCATTTTCTCAAAATATTGTTGCAACACACAGGAAAAACATTTTTGAAAAGGGAATATAACATGGACATTTAGGCATTTACAGGGCTTATGACCTGTCATTGGCTGGTTTAAGTGGCCCTTTTACACACTATGTAACATTCACCGTTTTGCCTGTGTTTAAACGCCCACATTTTCTCAACTCTTCCATCCGTTGACTTTTGATTCCGATGCGGGATCTGGAGCATACGGCCGCGGTCTCAATTTAGAACTAACACTGTATTCCTCCACTGTAATACTGGGAAATTAGAAAAGGGTGATTGTGCTGACCATGTGTATTTGATTGATCACAAACTGACAAAACTGCAGTGAGGGGTACAATGAAAGATTTTAAAGTTTATTTATTTTGTTATTTTCGCGGTTTGATTGTAAAGAAATATTAAATTTTCGCTTAATTAGTTTAAAAAAAAAAAAAAAATTGATATTGATATGCGAAACTGAAGAAAGACTCAAGTCTTTATGAACAGTTTCGGGAAAGGGGTGGATGCTTTCATTGTTGACTTTTGTCAAGTAAAGGAGCTGAAACCTTTATCATGTGGGTAAGATTCATCCGGCTGAACCAATTTACCAACAGGCAACGCCTAAAAACAATTGTATACTTCTTCTTCTTATACCAGTTAGTTCAATCAACAATGTTTCGAGTATCTCCAAATGTTTGCAGACATGCCTGAATTTCCTCCCTACGAAGTAAATGCCTAATCTTTCATATTCCCTTCTCAAAACTGTTTTCCTTTTCTGTCGCAACAAATTTAGATATAAATAACTCCCTAGAGAGAAGATCCAGCTTATCTGAAAACATTTGGACCTATTTAAAACATTGTTCAATTTTTTTTTCTTACCCACAACCAATCAATCTATGAAAAAAAATACGTTAGAAGGATCAATGTGAGTTGACAGCTCTTAGCATTTTTCACGTCAAAATTTTTATACGTTAAAATATTGCAGAAACAATCGAACCCTAATGAAAATGATTTTGGTGTTATTAATAATATGAAAATATTTTGTTTTTTTCATATTTTCTGCGTAGTATAACAAACATAAACGCAAACAAAAATTAAAAGAAATCACTAAAATACCAAGTATTTAATTGTCTTTTACCTTTTTCCTCTTTAAATCAGTGTTTTTTGCATAGTTACATATTGTACATATTTCAATTTGTGAGTTCGTCTAAATGTTGTCCAAGACAAAGAACTGGATTTTACCCCCTAGAGAGTCATACATGGTGATGACAGGTCATAAGCCTTATAAATGTCTAGACTTCCATATTCCCTTCTCTAAAATGTTCTCGATCTCTGTTGTAATTTGTTATACATATTTGTTTAAATGAATAAAGTTTATCAGTGGCAGTTTGAGTTTGCCCAAATTTTTGTAGACAAGAATTAAAAAAATAAATGCTAGATAGAATAAGTTTTAGTACAATGCTTCTTTACTGTGATTTTTAAAAGAACCTGAAGTCTGTTCGTCATTACAAGAATTACCAAACCAGCAATAAACAAACCAGCCGAGTAATACCCGACGGAAAATAGCCTATTTCAAATACTTTATTCTTATCTAAGCGGCAATGTACAATTTTAGCGAACTGGCCTTTATTAGATTCGTTAATACCTATTTAAATTTGAAAATATTTGTGACGACTTTAATAAAAAATATCTATAGTTGGGGTAGTGTGGAGTTGGAACCTAGGACCTCTGATCCGGGAGTCCTCAACACTAGCCACGGGACCACAACCCGATTCAAATAATATATTGATTGATTTGGTGTTTATTTTGTAGAACTCCATATTTAAACTTATAATTAGAAATCAAACACTGATTTGAGTCTACTGAATACTTTATTTTATTTTTACAAATATAAACATATAAAAATAAAACTTCGTGACAATTGTTTCGCCTTATTAGGGCATTTTCAAACGAATGTGAAGATTATTTGGATTTAATGTCCTTTTATAGTTATATAATTCAAGGTACTTAAGTAGAAAATAAAAATAATCTTATGAACTATAGCATGTACATTAATCATAATTGAGGGAAAAACCGATGGTTAAGGGTAAGGATAAGTGTTTAATAGGTAATGGGGAATTTAGGTATTTATATTTGAATTTCGGGGAAAATATAACAAAGTAAGTATTTATTGACATACAAGTATGTATTGTGAGATAATTAATGAAGCCTTATAGTTTTGTAAATTTAGATAATTGTTGTCGAAAAAAATATCAATAATATTATAACAGGTTGCTGTTCATTTTAATTTTAAAACATGATTGAAATATTATGAGAAAATTTATATAAACATAAATGTATTATCATACAATATTTCTATTTTTAAGAATTTCTTATCAAAATTTCTTATCAGAATTATATAACTATATAAGGACATTAAATCCAAATAATCTTCACATTCGTTTGAAAATGCCCTAATAAGGCGAAACAATTGTCACGAAGTTTTATTTTTATATGTTTATATTTGTAAAAATAAAATAAAGTATTCAGTAGACTCAAATCAGTGTTTGATTTCTAATTATAAGTTCAAATAATATAGTTAAACTTGGCGAAAGAGATTTGAATGCCAATTTAATCAAAGGCACTATTCAAATTTAACGAGTACTCTCTGGTAAAAATCCTGCAAAAGGAAATCGACTGGAGATTAGTCGGTATCATGGTGTACTGGTTGTTGCGTTTGCCAGGCATTTAGTAAATAAATCATTGTAAAACAATAAATCTTGATTCACCGTATGGTATTTTATCATGCCGTGTAGATAATGCCGTGGTGTGAAATGGGCCAATCATGCGATATCACGCAGTGGGCTCGTGGTTTGCACGCGCACAGTGGTCCAGTTTCCGTAAATGTACGGTAACTTCTAATATTTAACACGGTGTCGAAATATTTTTTTGAATTCCGCAAATATTTAAATGCAACTATCTCAGCTTACCAATTTATGAATTGAATGGTCTTTGAAAGAAATGTAACTATGACTGAATGTAAGATTGTAGTAAATGGAGATAGTTTGAAACAGGTCGAAGAATTTGTATATCTGGGTAGTATGTTTACTAGAGATGGAAATATGGACAAGGATATTGAAAGGAGGGTTAGTGCCGGTAACAGAGTTAATGGTGCCTTAAAGTCTGTCGTAGCAAATAAGTGTCTATCGCAAGAGGCTAAATTAGCAGTTCATAATGGAGTTCTGGTACCAACCCTAATGTATGGAAGCGAAGCATGGAGTTGGAACAAAAGGGACGAAAGTAGACTGAATGCTGTTGAAATGCGATCCCTCAGGCGAATGTGCGGAAAAACAATGTATGATAGGTGCCCTAATGTCGAAATTAGAGCAGAATGCAAGGCTGAGTTAAGCATTATCGACAAAATTAAGAAAGGTCTTTTGCGATGGTTCGGTCATGTGGAGCGAATGAATGATGAAAGAACGGCTAAAAAGATTTATGATGCGAATGTGTCTGGTTGTAGAAGTCGAGGAAGGCCGAGAAAGACATGGCATGATCAAGTACAACAAATTCTTGAAAGTGGTCATGTGAAAAGTCGGAATAATCGACGTGCGTGCATGAGAAGATGTATGAATGTGAAGGAAGCAAAGGAAGTGTGCCAGGACAGAGTGGTGTGGCGTTCTATCCTCTCTGCCTACCCCTCCGGGGAAATGGCGTGATGGTTAGTTAGTTAGTTAGAATGGTTTCTGCATTACATGGTACAATTGGAATTAGTATATATTTTTTTTATTTTTCATTTAAATTCAGCATGTATAATTAAAAATGTATGTTAACATTAATACGTGATAGTTATAAATTCAATATTTTTTCGTGTTGTTTATTATTTCTGCACTTTATTTTAATTGTATATTTTTACAGTTTAAAAAAACACGTTAGTGTTTTATAAACATTTTATAAGGTCACGGCATCTCATGTCTCGTGTGGTTAGTGTAGTCATCATGCGCTCTTTAATGTATGTGCCATCTTATTACTCGTCCCAACTCACCCTAGGACTTTAATACCCGCATGCAGAGACAAACCTTAAGGTGAGGAAAGTACATTCTATTGTCTTCACCTTCGGGTTATTCTCTGCATTTGAAATTAGAATGTACTTTCCTCACCTTAAGGTTTGTCTCTGCATACGGGTATTAAAGTCCTAGGGTGAGTTGGGAGTCCCATGGAGTAAGGACTTATATCTTCAAAAATGTATAATTAACGTAAATGGATAAATAGATAGTAAAAAATATTGATTTTAAATTTGTCTCTAATATAATTGATCAAGTAGACAAGTAAGCATTGTAGTCGTTGTCCATTTTACAATGTTTTTTTAAAATTTAAAAAAATAATCTTATTTATATTTTAATACCTACATTTACATTTATATTTTTTCAAAAACATTTAAGTTTGTAAGTGAAAATTCTTGATGGAAGTTCATTGTAATTTATTATATAAAGTCTCGTCCAGTCTCGAAGATGTCGCGAAAGCGATGAAACCGGTCACTGGATATTCCAAATTTGTGGATTAAAGTATCACTCGTGTTTTATTTATATAATATATTTTTTCAGTTATTGCACATATTTATAAGAATGCCAAATAAGTATAATAAAAAAATCTGTATTTAAATTTTGTAAATTTAAATATTTACTAATATAAAACAGTTTGACTCTTTCTTTGCTATTTGAAATATTAATTATATTAGTAGACAAGTCAGTCGTGAGTTAAATGAGATCAAATTTCTGTTTATTAAATTTTCAAATACGTTTTTGTATTCTGTTTTATTTACTGTTCATTTTGATCTGTATTCGTTTCTTTAAAAAAAAACATTATCTTTTCATAACCAAAAAACGAGTTAACTTTTATTAGAAATCATAATTACAAAAAATATTTCGAATGAAGAAGTAGTTTATCTAAGCTAACCCGATCGACTTTTTTCACAATAGAGACGCAGTTTTTATCACGTTATATTTTTAAACTTGAACCTAGTAAATTTTGACAGAAATGAACAAAGGTTTACCTTTTTAATGACGCATATCCAACAAAATCTAATTTTTTTTTCAGATATAATTTTAAACTTCCGGACCACTTACGTGAGCAGGAAGGGTGAGGTGGTATCGAATTCCAAGTCGATAGCCCTTAACTACTTGAAGAGTTGGTTCATTGTGGACCTACTGGCAGCCCTTCCGTTCGATCATCTTTATGCATCAGACCTTTACATCGGAGAGGTAAGAATATTTCTTGAGATAAATAAATGCAGAAACATGCGTAAAAAGAAGTGGTTATACCTTTTTTGTCATGTTCCGTGCGCCTCTTACAAACGTTTTATTGAAAAATCCTTTCATAATTCTAGATGAAATAAATTAAATACAAATACTGTCAATGCATTAAACCAATTCAAAGTTATAAAATTTTCACTGTAATTCAATGAAACTTTGGTAATATTTCGAAACGCCTAAGTCGACGTTTCTGCCTAGAAATTTATATAAGAGTTTTGACGGCGCCGAAATAATTCTAACAATATAATTTTAACAATATAATTCATTCATTTGGAAACTTTTTCGAAAAATAAAGGGTCTAAGACTGTGTAATTTCATAGAATACCTGGCATCAGCGACTTGCTAATTTATGTCTTGAGCCTCAAATAAAAAAAAAAGTGAAATCCGGAAACGATCACATTTACTGCCGGCTAGGCACACAATGGAAAATAAATATTTTGCTTGGATGCCAATTTTAAAATAAACAGTAAGAAAATATGAAAGAAAAGGGCCACCTAAAGGATTTTTTTTGCTACGCGATTTTAATTGCCACCGAAAAGCATTCACCTAAAAATATAAACAGGTTCATATTTATGTCTCTGTGTCCAGGCGGATGATGAAAATATGTATGTGTGTGAAATAGAACTAGAATCCCGGACGATTGTTTTCGACTCAATGACTCAGGTAAAATTCCTGAAAAATAAAATCGAATTGAGATAAATATGTCCGTTTCGTTGTGTAGTAGTTGATTTGTTCGCCTAACATTCTTGAGGTTCTGGATTCGATCCCTTGCATGGTGTATGTAAAAAATTGATTGTATAGGTTTTTCGAACTGTAATATTCTGTTGTTCGTGGACTTGCATCTGAAGCGTTAGATTTGTCACCTAGCCATCATGAAACAAATGATCCAACTACGCTGCATTTGGTTTATCATTGCAGTGCCCTATGCACCACTAGGTGTGGAAAGGGGGGTGAATGATGATACATTTTACGTACTCCTAAGTTTGAGAAACTATCAAACTAAAAATTTTTAAATATTTTTTCATTAATCTCGCTGTCAGGTGAATATCATCTCTCTTTTGACGTAAATTTATCAGTCTTTGAATAATTGGATTTTGTAAAAAAGTTTGTATCATAACTTTCGCGTTATTTTTTTAAATCAGGTGTTTGGTCTATAATTTGGTATCACGTCGATGGTTTTAACATGGTCAAAAATATTTTTTTAGGGAAGAACATTTAATTGGGTAGGGTAGGGCGGGGAAAGTTGAACACTTTTTTATTCATCTCTTAGGCGGTGTATCAGATTTACTTGATTCCTACAATTTTTAATCAGTCATTTATCTTGTTTCAAAATTCTTTAGAAAATAAATTTTTTTCACGTCTGGTTTAGAAGATATTGTCATGAATGTGAGAAATTTACGATTTGCTCAGCCTTGCCCTATGAATGGGGTAAATAAATTATTTTAACTGATAAATTATAATAAAAACAACGAATTGTTTAAATTTATTTCAACAGAGGTCATAAGCCCTGCAAATGCCTAGACTTCCATATTCCCTTCTCAAAAATTTTTCCCCCTCTGTTGAAATAAATTTAAATATGAACAACTCCCTAGGGAGGAAATCCAGCCAGTCTGCAAGCATTTGGACATAATCAAACAACGAATTGTACTTATATTGCAAAAAATAAACTAATTAAATTCCCGGCCATAGGCGAATTTTATCTAGCCTGTCGGGACATTGAAGTTAAACTATCGTATATTGATCCGGACACAAATATAAATATATTCTTTTAAATAAATTGATTGCATAAATAAGTATATATACATACTTACTTATTTATTTTATCTCATTGGAAAGCCAACAGACATTTATAAATTTATAAGATACAATTATACTATAAATATCATATCATAAAGTCCAATTAGAGGCTTCCACATAATATTGTTATTGTAAATGTTGTCACATAAAAATTATACATAACATAAAATAACTAATCATACAAAACTAATAATATTACTAAAAATGTCAATGTCATACATATTATTAAAAATATGTCTACTTTTGAACATTGGTCACACAGTTGCACATTGTAATATATAATACAACTATAGTTGATCATACAGTGTACATTTATTATGTGCCTACATACAGAACTGCGCATAACCTAGGCTGCATAATATAGGCTGCGGATTCAAGGCGCAACATCATAACTTGAATTATTTTTGAAAATTTAAATTTTAAAGGAAGTTAAAGATATGTTATTAATATCAATACAATAAAGTTTCTGATTACACCATATTGCAGGTTCTATTTACAAATGAATTTTGAAAAGATTTAGTGGAACATTTAGAAATTTTAAATATATTATATTGGTTTCTGGTCTGCGTTACTGGAACTCTAAAATTAATAAGTGATAGAATCTTAGGGCAATCTATCACGTTATTTAAAGTTTTATACATAAAAATGGCGTCAGCCATGTTCCTGGGAGTTTGGAGAGTTTGGAGTTTAGGTAAGTTTGTAGTTTACCTGGACCTGTATTCTGAGTCAACCGTCTAAAATTGTAATACGATATAAATTTTGATTGTATAGATATTTTTTTGTATTGAGGGCTCAATGCGAATTCTAATTGACTTCGATCATATGTAAAGTAAGGAGTTCTAAGAGTGCGCGCATGATTGAATTCTCTCCCTATATTGATACATAATATGATGAATCTCACACTCATGATAAAGGTTTTAGCTCTTTTACTTTACAGAATGTCTCACAGATCCCACGACTCATAGATCAGGGATCTGGGGTTTAAAGCCCGCTATAACACAACTTCATTCTCATTTTCTGAACAGGTTATTTACGGCTATTTAAAAATGTTCCCCTTAATATCATTAATATTTGTGGAAATCAGAGAACCCCCTTTTTTTTCCTTTTTCCCATTGAGTAATAGTTTTGATTTCAGGTAATTTATAAACAAATACGTTTATTTATATTTTTATATATCTTTATCTTTTTAATCTTTATTTTCTATTAAATATGTTCTGTAACTTGAATTATAAAAATAAAACTTTTATTTTACTGGTTGGTTAGAAGAAATTGCCATTTGGCAATAAGCCCGCTAATGTACAAATAACATTATATCCGAAAAGTTAAATCAATAAATAAATTTATTATAAAATCAAAAAAATGTTTTCGTGCCATAAGTATTAAAATATTTAAATACTTTTTCATGCAATCAATATTATTTTACACTAATGAGTTGATAACGTGTATTTTCTTTCGTATCCGCATTAATCTAGTAAAAATATGTTTCAGTGTATACAGAAGATACGAAAAAAATATGTTTTTAATCATTTTTTCTGCACGTGCTATGTGTATGTAGTTGTTTATTTATTTTCTTCTTACAAATATTCAATACTGAAGTATCTTAGCAGTACGGTCATCTCTCGTATAACGCAGTTTCCACACGTGTATTCCTAACGTAGGGCTGCCATACGTGCCATACGTGCCGGCACATGTCCCAGCTTTGTAATCTGTGTTTTAGTGTACCTGACTAAGCTAAGGGCAGCGAAGGTGTTTACTGAACGGGTCCGGTTTTTACTTATAGCGCGGTTTTCATATAACGTGGCAGTGGTTTCTATATAACGCGATACGAATAATCAGACTAGTATTAACAATGTTTTGAGTATGTCCAAATCCTTGCAGACTGGCTGAATTTTCTCCCTAGGGAGTTGTTCATATTTAAACTTGTTGCAACAGAGAGTGGAAACATTTTTAAGGAGGGAATATGGGAGTCTAGGCATTTACAGGGCTTATGACCTGGTGATGATTGACTGGTTTAAAGGTTTCAGCTCTTTTACTTCACAAAAGTCAACATATAGAAGAGTTGAGGAAATGTGGATGTTCAAACATAGGCAGAATGGTGAATGTTACACAGTGTGTAAAGTGGCCACTTAAACCAGCCAATGAGAGCTCATAAGCCCTGTAAATGCCTAGACTCCCATATATCCTTCTCAAAAACATTTTCCCTCTCTGTTGCAACAAATTCAAAGATTAGTTTGAATTTGGGGTGTCTTGTAGCGCGGTTTCCATATAACGCGGTACGAATTGATCGCGTTATAGGACGGTTGGCTGTACTTTCCCAGGTATTTCACTTCAGTTTATTTGAAAATGTACTGCGTTCATTTTCTGTTCGAGAAGGGTAATCTTAAGCTCTTTTGTTTTTAATTAATTTAGACATTTTACCCTGTTTACATTAATTTGCAGTTAATGTACTTAAACCAGGCGATGCATACACATTAAAGGCGCAAAAGTAGGCAAATTATCATCAAATATATAACTTTGTTCCCTTGTTAACTTTTCCTAGAACGGCTTTATTGTTAACAGCGTTAGACTCGTTAGCGACAAAAATATATTTTATTACATAAGATCAAAAGAGTGTTAATTACTTTAAAATGTTCGCTAAAGATACAAAGAATGGGTTTAAATATTACACTCTTATTTTACTCTCTTATTTTACCACTTGCGAATTAAAAAAAAAAAATGATGAAAGAGCAAACCCTATATTTATATTTATTGCTGCACCCAATAATGCATACTAAAGGGTATTTTTTCAAACAAACGTTGTATAAAAATATCAAATAAATAATATAATCATCATCATAAGAAATAAGAAAGTTAAGTGCTGCGGGAAATTTGATATAATTTTTTTTTATTACGGGCGGTAAAAATTAGAGCAATTAATTGTTTTACGAAATTGTTCGATAGATTTCCGGTTTCCAGAAAGCCATTTTTTCAACGTTTAGTGTTTATCGACAGCTAAGGGGCTCTACTTTTAACGGTCAGTACAACTTACCGATGAGAACTAGTGACGTCACGGGCGGAGTAATTTCAAAATTACAAAACTTCCATAAAAATTCAAATCAATTTGTTTTTAAATCACAGCGATGGGAACACGTTACATAAAAATAAATTTGAATAAATTTTTGGCTTAGTTTGACAGTCCATTAACAAATATTTTTTTTAATAATAGGGAAATGTCACTTTTTTATTACAATTTTAAAGTAATAATAGTCCATGAAATAATAAAATACTATAAAAATACTGTCGAGTAAAAAAAGGAATATTTTTTGATTTATAATTTTGAATGCCCGCGAAAACGGTCATCGTATTGGCCACGCCCTTACTACGTCACGATTCATGTTAATTTTAAACTTTGTTTGTAACCGTTTAAATTTTTATAGAACATCGCCACGAATCTTGACGTCTCAATTATCAATGCCAAATTCATCGCGTTCTTCTAGGAATTTTTTTATATTTTTTTTTCAAAGTTATGTCTGAAAACATTTTTCCACAATATCCATATTGATTTTGAAAATACAATTAATTTTTCTAATCCATTTCATATATTTACATCGGCATTCGAAGTATGATATTTCCCTATAAGTACAAATAGACAAAGCAGTTACGTATTTATTCGCTTCAATTTTTAAATGCACAGTCTCGTTCCAATGTACACTGAATTTACAAACTATAGTATTTACACTAATTTAACGATTACTCTTTGTTCCATTCGCTTGATTGGAATTTACAATGCAATTGCAAATCCGTTCCGAGGCGAAGCACTCGCAATACAACAGTGACGAGTTCTGAAACTTGTTCATTATTGTAGAATTGATTACTTTTTACCGGTAGCGGTATATAAAACAAATGCCACAACAAACACAACAATTTGGATTCTAATAATCGTTCCGATTGTTTCACTGTTTCGAGTATTTTAAAGGAAAAAATTCAGTATAAAAGAACGATTATTTACGGATTTTAAAAATACTTTTTTCAGTGCGAAATAAGCTTATGACGTCACTGCAACCAGAATAGATCTATTGTGATACGATACACCAATTGGATTATTATAATATTTAAGCTTTTCCCCAGCCCTTCTCTGAGGCCTGCTATCGGGTGTATCTCAATGAGCGTGCTAGGCAGTAGCAAACATCCCACTTGCGCCTGAATGTAGGGAAAGCTTGTATAGAGCTCTATAACCATTTTTGTAAAACAATTTCATATCGCTAACACTTCTTTGGTTGTATTTATACCTCAGCTCACTCTGCGAGCGTAGAACCTAAAATTTTTTTTTTTTTAATCTCTTGAACAATAAACTCGATATTGTCGCTTAATACCAGAATCGTCCGCCCAGTTTTCTTAAAGTACATGGCCTAGATATTTAAACGACTCTACCTTTTTACTTCAGTATATCAATGAAGAGTAGCGGTACATACACATTTTGTTTTTTGTCCTAAAAACAACCATCTTGCATCTTTTATCGTTGTATTTAAGTCAGTGTTTTAGGTCTATGTATGTTAATTCTCGCCCTCCAAGCTTGGATCTTTAAAAAGCCTACCTCCTGAGTGATGGGTGAGTGTTTTCGTGGTTTTAAATCTCCTGCTCCAAACCCAACCCCAAGTAGCAGGCTATTAGGTAGGAGCCGAGTGCTTTCATATCCTCAGGTGAAGCATCACATTCACATTGAATGTGTAAAGATGTTTCATCATCTGCACTGCAGAATCTACTTCTAAAAGTTTCAAAAGGGTTCATTATAACGACGCGTTTATTCAGATTCACCCAAATATTCCAATTTTCGAACCGCTTTATTTTAGTGGTATTTACGACTGTTTTTTATTTAAGCGTATCAGAAAATAGAAAACAAGTTGTGATAGAGCAACGGGATTGAAACATCGTGTTTTGAAAAAACTATAAGACTTGTTTGTATAAGAGACCATAATATTTTGCTTGAACGTCTGGAGAAAACTTATGTCATCCGTTATCAGGCACATATGTGGTTCAGTTAATATCTTAATGAAAGAGAATAAGCAGTTGTGTTCCAGGGTAAAAGCTCATCCAACTTTCAGGTGTCTACTAGAGTGCCTCAAGGGTCAGTACTCGGACCACGCCTCTATCTCCTATACACCAGAGATATAGAGAACATTATCGAAGAATGTGGATTGTGATCTCACGGCACTATCCGATGTAGGGAGTACCGCTTTACCCACTTTTAAATCACTGGAGGTCTTACTTAATTCTGACTTTTCTCTTGATGCTCAAATTACTAGAACGAAAAGTTCATGCTTCTACCAGCTGAGACAAATTAAATGCATTCGCAAAAATTTACCGGTTGATGCCGCCCGTCAATTAATAAATAATATTTTGAGTTTGTCCAAATTTTTGTAGACAAGAACTGGATTCAACTCCCTGGGGAGCTGTTTATATTAACATATTACAACAGAGATAAAGAACATTTAAGAGAAGGTAATATAGAAGTCTAGGCATCTACAGGGCTTATGACCTGTCAATGGCTGGTTTAAGTGGCCACTTTACACACTGTGTAACATTCACAATTCTGCCTATATTTGAACATCTATATTCCTTCAATTCTTTCATCTGTTGATGTTTGTGAAGTTAAAGAGCTGAAACCTTTATGCGAGTGAGATTCATCTAATTGAATTATTTCACGGCGAGAGAATATGTTATAATACCTCTACGCAAACAGCGCACTAAATTGAATGAGCGCGCATTTGCGGTCGCAGACCCCATGGCATGAAATGCTCTCCCAGCAGAAGTGTGAGGCTGTCAGAGTGAAGTGATGTTTAGGAAAAAACTTAAAACCCACTTGTTCGCTAAATCATTTGAATAAATCCGTAGCATGTGATTACAAAATAAATTGTTTTAATTAAATTACAAATTTAAAAGCGTTAATTAAATTTATTTGTCTATAGAATCACTTTATCAAGCGCCTTTGAGGTATTTTATTACGAAAATGGCACTATATAAGTTATTCATAGTAGTAATAATAAAGATATGTTTTTTTAAACAGGTTTTTAGAGTGTTTTGGTGAGTTTTTTTTTCAGGTAATCGATGCGTCTCAATACTGGTTTTATTTGTTTTTTGAAACACAAATTTCACTACAATACAAGGAAATTTGAATAAGGTGAATGTACTCACCGTGTATATTTGATTGTTCACAAATTGACAATCCTGCAGTGAGAAATAAAATTAAAGATTTTAAAGTTTTCTATATTCTGTTATATTCGCGATATGATTGTGAAGAAATATGAAATTTTGGCTTAATTAGTTTTTTTTAATTGATAGTGAATATGCGAAACTAAAAGGCGTCTTTATGAAAAGTGTTAAGAAAGAAGCGAGCGCTTTCATCGTTTTTAAAAATGCTATCAAAAAAAATCCTTCTGTCTTAATAGAAATTTCTTTGTCAAATTTACTATAGGTATATATTTAAATGAGTCTTGATCATGTACAACAGTGTTCATTATTTTCGTCACTCAAACAATAAAAATGAGACTGTCATAAAACGAACGCAATCATATGATCCGACCTGATTGTGTCAATCACTTCGAGGAGACAAGAATGTTTTCCGACAAAAATCTATTTTCGCCATTTTCAGCGCGATAACGATGCTCGACTTGATGGAACTGTGCAAATGTACAATATCCATTATGCGTCAGAGATTCCCAAACTTTGAGAACTGAGGCCGACTTCGAAAAATTGCTTATGTTTAGGGCCCCCTATTAAGGAAATTGGTTTAGAGGATATGCGATGCTAGACAATTTTGATGAGTAGGTATTTGGACATTGTTTTTCCGTCCCTCGTTTTTCGCAAAACTGAACCGAATTTAGAGTATCAGAATGAGACTTTATCAAAAAAAAAAATATCATATTTATATACCGTACGTTTGAAGACGGCAAATGAAACTTGGTTATTTTTGGGTATTTGGATGGTTCTAGCTCCCATTAGAAACAATTTATAAAAAAAGAAAAACAATAGGGGCACGTTAATGATAAATATTCATAGTGTGTAAAAAAATCATTGCTCTGGTGCCATATTCCAGGGAGAAAATACGGGAACACCTTTGTATGAAGAAAAAAGAGACCGCTTCTCTTCTTAAACATGCTAAGTTATCTCGGTTCTTGAAATTGATAGTCTAAAGTTTGAAACGTATGTATATTTTATCTCCAGAATATTCGTGTATGTCATTATTGAATATAAATATCAACTATTTCATTTGAATCTTCAAATACAAGGAATAAAGTACTTTGGCGGACTTATTGCTAAAAACAATATCTTCCACCTAACCAAAAAAACAGACTGGTTAAAAGAAGAGTTGGCCAAAAGTTTGTACTGAAAAAACAAAAATGTATTACAAAACAAAAAAAATATATCGTCTGACTAACTTGCAAAAGTCCAATCTCCAAAAATAAAAAAATTACTGGAGGGTGAAAAAACCGTATAATTTGTTACACTGTTTTTTCACCCTCCTGTAATTTTTTTTTTCTTCGGAGATTGGAGTTTTGCAAGTTAGTCAGACGATATACAAAAAAAACCTATTTAATTAAAAATAACAGCTCTTCTCTATTGGGGATATGAGGCTTGCACATATTTACTCAAATAAAAATACATTGTGTAATACATTTTAAGCGACAAGGAATGTAGAATCAAGTAATGAGTTTGGTAGAAGAGAGAATGAGGAACCAATGAAAGAAAGGGTTTTTTTTTAAACATTGAAATGAAGGAAGGTTAGGGTTCTAAGGATTTATAGTAATGTTCCAGGCGTTTCTTGAAGGCGTCCTGAGTAGGTGCATTATTTATACAAAGAGGTAGCTCATTCCAAAGTCTAGCACCTTGATCAGAAAAGGATAAATGATGCGCTATGCCAAGGAATGCGTGTTATCTCCTGAGAATAACGAAGTGAGAGGCCATGATCAGAAAAAAAAAAAAAAATCTCACCGGGATATTTTGTTGCGCAGGGGTTGTGAAGAATATTATAGAGAAGTGGGAGAGATTTATAGTTTATGCGCTCATAAAAACAAAGCCACTTGAGTTCGGAGCGAAGGGGGAGTACATGGTCAATGGTCATACTTGATTATGTATATTGAGAACCACTGAATACCGTACCCCATACATACGACGCGTAAATACTTTTCACGGGATTGTCGAGTGGTCGACTTGTTATTATCTTAGTTATGAAAATCAATATCTGCCAACGCCAGCGTTTGTACTGCGTATTGTGTACCGACTTGTACAAATATGTAGGCGGTGATAACTGTTCCCATTTCGAGATCTTTATTGTTATTTCCATGTGATTATCATAATCCCGAAATTATTCCATTAACGGTATTAACACATCAAACATTAAAACACACGTACACAAATTTGCTGCCAGTTGTTTACAAATTAAATCAATATGTTTACAAACAAATAGATCGTCTATTTCCGTAACCCGCGTCTCTTTATAGCCGCCAAAAACGACTCAAATATGGATATCAGTTATGGCTCTGACGCAGTAAAGCGGATTTATCCGGGAGCAGTTGAGTTGAAAACACTTATCTGCGGTTCTGGTTCTAATTCACTTATAGATAGACAACTTTTTTTAAAAAAAGGAATAACCTGCTAAGTCTTTTTAGCATGTGGGAAAGAGAAGATATGGAAGGTAGCTTAAAAAAATACACCACAACTCTCAACAAATCAAAAAAAAAATATCTTGGATTTTTTTTACACATGGCGGGAATCGAACCCGCGACGCCAGTTTCTCAGTCAGTCAACTCACCAGCTGCTATACGATGCCTGAACCTGTCTATTAACTAAAATGTCAAATGAATTAATAGTATTAATAAACTAAAATATAATTATTAGGTCTATAACTTAAAAACAGGATTTTTTAAGGATATTTGAGCGTTTATAAAATAAAATCTTGAACACTTCTGTTATTTTAAGTATTGTCTATCGGAAGTTACAACATTTTCCATCTTTCTGACAGTTTGAGGGTTGCCATCTCTAAAAAACCGGTCACCTTTTGAATCAAAGAACGAATCTAGCCAATTGTTGATGCTTTGGACTGAAGTGAAGCGTATTCCGGAAAGTGCATTCTGCATCGACCGAAACAAATGGAAGTCAGAAGGCGCCAAGTCTGAATTATATTGCGGGTGGGCAGAACTTCCCATCCGCTATTTTCCAAATAGTTTTTAACGGGTTGAGCAACATGTGGCCCAGCATGGTCATGTTGGAAAATCAATGTCTCGTGTCAGGTCTCAGATTCTGGCCGTTTTTCCTTCAATGCTCATTTTAAACTAATCAGTTGTTGTCGGTACAGGTCTCCAGAAATGATTTTGCCCGGTTTTAGAAATACATTACTGCCTTTTGGTCTTCATCGTCAAACTTTTTCGGCTGTCCAGGCCGCTCTTTGTCTTTGATATCAAAATCGCCACATTTAAAGCGTTGAAATTACTAAAAACACTGTGATTTTGCAAGAACATGTTCGCTATACAATTCCACGAGCAAACGATGACTTTCGTCTGCAGTTTTCTTGGCAAAAAGGGGACTAAGCAAAACTTCCCACAAATACGATTTTTTTCGCTAATTTTCAAAATTTCCCACGATTGAAAAAAATATGAAGCGCATGCAAATCAAACAGTGTTGACTGATTTTGACAGCTTATAAATAGAGCATCAAAATGACACGTATGTCAATGATTTGCTACAGCGCATACAATTGTTGACATCTAGTGTCAAATTCCGGTTTTTAAGTTGTGACCTAATTTTTTTTTTTAATATTTGTATGTATCTAATAGATAATTTAGAAAATAAGCGTCAGTCGAATATTATACGATATCTATGGTATTTTTTATTTATTTTGATAATATTACCTTTTGTTTTGTCAAAACAAAATGTGCTTTACCCTTCATTATCTCTTTCAATGGATTCCATGGACATCTAGATGTACAAACATATCCATACTCTAAGAACTAAACTTAAGAGAAAGACAAACGTCCATGTGTGAGAAGAGAATCATGCAGTCCTTCGGACATATTATTTGCACAGGAAACTCTGATAGTTTGTAGAAAACAACCCTCCTGGGAAGTGTCGAAGAGACAAGGACACGTCAACCGGCAAGGACTTGGTCACTGAATCATCAAAACTATCAGCGACAAATGCCAATAGAATAATAACAAGACCGTCTCAGATGGTCCCGGAGGGAGACTGTCGAGCCGGGCGTGATCACCATCCTCAGACACGTGGCGCAGATTTAATAGGTGCCTTCCAAGAAAATCCCTTAAGTCTTAATGGATCCAATAAATAAATTACTGACCTATTGTACTGATATCACAAAAGAGATATTGAATCATCAGTATTTATTCTTTTGGATTTAGATCATTGTTTATTTTACGTTTAAGAATATTTACTTACTGTGGCGCTACTTGTGAAAACCTGTAATTTGCTTTTTTTTGTTTTTTATCTATGATAAATTTAGCTGTTGGCTATCCGAATAAAGATTTTTTTTAAACTAATAAGAACAAATCAGAGAATATGAAAATGTAGGCATTTACTGGGCTTACAAACTGACATTGGCTAATTTAAATGATCTCTTTCCACACTATGCAATTGCTTAAATTTTCCACTTCTCTTCAATTTTCGTAACTATTTCTCTGAATTTCGCAGTCTTTCTTTGTTTTGTAAAAAGTTTATTTGTCTTTTTGTCTTAGGAAACCGGTCATGGCCATATCCACCTCGTGAAGCTAACTCGCCTCCTGAGGCTGGCGAGGCTGCTGCAGAAGATGGACCGCTACTCCCAGTACAGCGCCATGATCCTGACTCTCCTCATGCTGTCCTTCACCCTGGTAGCACATTGGCTGGCCTGCATCTGGTTCGTCATAGCGGAAAAGGAGAGGATGAGGAACGACAAGGACTGGGACCTCGGTAAGTCAAATGCAGCGAATTTTAAAAATTAGGAATCTCAAAGATTGCCTATGGATACGTCGACACCAGCATAGTAGTAAATGAGGAACGATAAATACTAGAGAGTAAATTGAGACTAGCAATGTGAGAGTTTTAGGAATAATAAAGACTAGGGAGTAAATTGAGACCAACAATGTGAGATTTTTAGGAATAATAAAGACTAGGGTATAATTTGAGACCAGCAATGTGAGAGTATGTGGAACGATACAGACATAAATTGAGAATGGCAAAGTGAGTGTATAAGGAACGATAAAGACTAGGACGTAAGTTGAGACCAGCAATGTGAGAGTATGAGGAACGATAAAGACTAGGAGGTAAGTTGAGACCAGCAATGTGAGAGTATGAAGAACAATAAAGACAAGGAGATAAATTGAGAACGGTAATGTGAGTGTATGAGGAACGATAAAGACTGAGAGGTTAGTTGAGACCAGCAATGTGGAGAGTATGAGGAACGATAAAGACTAGGAGGCAAGTTGAGACCAGCAATGTGAGAGTATGAGGAACAATAAAGACAAGCAGATAAATTGAGAACGGTAATGTGAGTGTATGAAGAACGATAAAGACTGAGAGGTTAGTTGAGACCAGCAATGTGAGAGTATGAGAAACGATAAAGTCTAAGAAGCAAGTTGAGATCAGAAAAAATGTTGTTCAATGATGAGGAACAACTAGAAATGGGACGTGGGTAAATTGAAATAAATTGTCCAATCATCGTTTTTTTATTCAGCCTCTATTTTTTTATCTTTAAGTAGAAAGTCAAACACTACCTACGTCATAATTTAGATGTTTGAGTACACTTGTATGTGTTTGTTTCTTTATTGCATTTAATCGACGCTTTTTATTTGTCATAAAATTATACTTTCCAATAAAAAAGTCATATGAGAACCCACTGGTTAATTGATAGAAAGCAATTATTTATAACCATGAACACAGCTAACCAATTAATGAGGAATTGAATTCCAGCGGCCAGTTTTTAATTTGTTTGTTATTTTCATTGTACTGCTATACATGTCCTCAATAAATAATTTTTAAAAATGAAAGTTTTAAAACATATCATCATCATTCCCTTTCCGCACCTAATGGAGCATAGGGTACTGCATCGGTACACCAATAGCAGCAATCTTGATCATTTTTGTTACATGAAGGTAAGATGATCAGCCTTACGGTTCAGGTGCCAGTCCAGGGACTACGAAAATATTCCATTGTAAAACACCTTTTTAAATAAATATTTCATCTCAACCGTATCGGGAATCGAACCCGAGACCTCTTGTATGGTGTGTAAACGCGCTGACCGCTACATCACGAGGCCGACAAATAAAACATATAATAATTATCAACTCTAGGAATCAGTTTTTAAAATATAATTATTTGCAAAACTCTTTTAATTCAAACTAAATAAAACATACTTTTGCGGAAGCATTTTTATTTTAATTTTTTTTTAAAATTATTTTTTAACTTAATCAAGTTTGCTATCAATTTAAGTTGGTATCAATCTACCATACACGAACTCAATAGTATTATAAGCATGTTCCAATAAATCTTGAACAAGACACTTGATGTAAGTTAAATACTTAAAATAGTTAAATACATTTCTGTGATGAAGTATTAATACTTAAAGGTATTTCTGATGAAATTGGTTTAGATAAATTATTAAAACATTTTGAAACTTTTCTGTGTCTTAGGTTTTCCGATTAAGGCCTGAGAATTATATTTTGTTTAAATTTTACAATTCAAACCTACGTACGTCCAGCTCAAGGAGTTTCTCCGAAATAACAAATATATTAATACAGGGTGGTGCATTGAGTATTGACGGTTTTTAGAGATGAATACACTAATGAAACGAACAAGGTCAAAAACACATATCTTTATTACACATACAATGCAGTTTTACAACGAAAAATATTTTTTGAAAATAACGTCTTTTAAATATCCACCACATTTTTCTAAACATTGTTGAAGTCGTAATTGAAAATTCTCTGTAACTCATAGCAGCATCTCTTGGTTTATCGCTCTGATTTCTTGAGTAATGTTGGCTTTTAAAGCTCGTAGCGTTGAAGTTGAATATGAGTAAAGTGGAGAGGAGAATTCATGGATACGTAGCCAATGAATCAACGCAGCTTTTGACGCAGCACCGATGGTACTCTAAAAACCGTCAGTACCCATTGCGTCAACCTGTATATTGTAAGAATTATTTAAGGCGGCCGGCCGGCCGGGCCGTATGTCAAAACTCCAATACATTTACCATTAAAATTTCTATAGAGGCAGACGACTCTAGCGTTTAGAAATATTCCCTGAGTTTAATTGAATTACAGTGAAAATTTAAGTACAGTGAAATTGGTTTAAATGCATTTAGCTTATGTTAACTTATTGCTCTTATTTCATCTGGCATTATGAAAGGATTTTTAAAATACAATGTCTGTAACGGGCGCACGGAGCATTATAGAAAGGCATTTTCACGAGATTTTACATTAGTTCCTGCATTTTTTCATGGATTTTTTAAAATTTCAATCACAGACAAGAATTATTCAAAATATTTTTTATTGTGTGTACTAAAGAAATATTTTTTTTTTTTTTTGTTATTTTTAATGTTTTTTTTATCTTTTTATGCTTCCGAAATTATTTTACGTTCATTTTTTATAAAAAAGTATTTTATTTTATTTTAGTTTTATTTATTTATTCATACAAAGATGTGTGTTATAACAAAATATAATAAAAACGCATTCCTAACACTATGAGGTCCAGAGTCTTGTCTTGAGTTAGAACAAATGTCAATAGTTTACAATGGGTCTCAAGCTGATACTCGACAAAATTCATCAAAAGTGTGATATTATCTTACGGTTTATCTTAAATATGTTTAAAACTTGCCTTACATTTTATTTATAAGGACGGCAGGTATTCGCTCCAAAGCAAACAAACCAGCCAGAAACCAGCTATCTATGTTAAAAAACGATATTTTCTGTGTTATTGACGCATGCAAAAAACGACATAGGTACTTAGAATCTAAACCACAACAACAATATACATATAAACTATATTTAAAATCATCAAAATATCTTAATTTGTTGCAACAGAGAGGGAAAACATTTTTGAGAAGGGAATATGGAAATCTAGGCATTTACGGGGCTTATATCCTGTCATTGGCTGGTTTAATTGGCATTGGTTTATGTTACACAGTGTGCCACACATTCGTGTATTCTGCCCATGTTAAAACATGCGCATTTCCTCAATAAATACTTCCATCTGTTGACCTTTGTGAAGTAAAAGAACTGAAACCTCCATCATGCAGGTGAGATTCATCCGGCTGAATCAATTCACTACTAGACAACGCTGGAACACAATTTTTCAATTTTTATACTTCTTCTTATACCAGTTAGTTTAATCAACAATGTTTTGAGTTTGTCCAAATGGTTGAAGACAGGCTAGATTTTCTCCCTGGGAAATTATTTAGATCTAAATTTGTTACATAAAAGAAGGTAAACATTTTTGAGAAGGAAATTTGGAAGACTAGACATTTACAGGGCTTATTACCTGTCATTGGGTGGTTTAAGTGGCGTTTATTTATGTGCCACACATTCGCGTATATTTGAATGAAACCCAGAAAATATTATCGAGTACTATTGATCTACTATCAGATGGATTGGCGAATGAACTGAAAGTTTCGTGCGCTTCGAGTTAAGTCTATCAGAACTATCGCGGACAGAACAGGAACATGTGCATGTACTATTCAGAGGAAACCCAAAGGTAGAAGTTCATTCTGAAACTTCTGGTGTCCGAACCAATAGTTAACTTTGTTCTAATTCTCGGACTTTATGGTCTAACTTTGCGTAGATTCATTTATCCACTTAGGTACAAAACAAATTATTGAAGGTACTACCTGTTTTGAAAATGTACAAGTATGTAAGTAGCTGAACTGATTTACCGGAACATCGAAGTTTGGTTTATTCCAGGGACGTACATTTTTTAAATGATTTCTTTACGAACTATAGATATAGTCTATTCGAGCCTTTGTTTTTGTGTGCGGGATATTAAGCTTTCATATGAAATATTCTAATGTGATAGACGGGAACTAAAATATTAACACTATTTAACACTTGAACGCACGGTACATCAATAAATATTTTATTTAATTGATAACTGCCCAGCTAGCGTTTCATATCACTTACGTGTAACAAAAGCATTTATATGTATTACTATGGCGCTAAGCTTCCATTTATGGGTTACAATATAGTATTATAATCAATTATTATTTCTCTCTAATTTTAATGTTATCTGTATATATTATTTTACATGCACATTTGATTTTTTTTATCAGATACCTTCTTATCTATAATTCTTTTTTTTCGGTCATAGATTTTTTTTTACCTTGTTGCATAATGTTACAAATTAATACATCTGTTTTTGTTGTTATTAGATATCTATCTATAATTTTCGATTGTTTTCACTGTTTAAGTTTTGTTTTTTTTACGCATAATGTTACAAGAAACATAAAATCCTTGTATCATTTCATGTTCTGCACATTTTGAACTTTATAAAAATATGTCTTGTAAAAGCCCTCCGGGCGTAGGTTGATAATAAATAAGATTCATGATCATTACAAATTTACTTAACATATTTCCAAAGGGATGGTGAACGTTTTGGAGAAGAGAGTAGAGAAGTCTAAGTATTTAGAAGCCACCTAACCTGTTATTAGCTTGTTTAAGTGGTCGTTTTACACACTGTGTATTCACCATTCTGTCTCTGTTAGAATTTCCATATTTCTTTAATTCTTCCACCTGCAAATATATTTTGCAACGCTATTTTGAGTTTGTTTGTAGACGAGAACCGGTTTTACCCCCTAGAGAAGGGAATATGCATATGGAATATTTGCAGAGCTTAAGATCTGTCATCGGCAGATTTAAGTGGCCCTGGAGGCCATACTTATAAAATATTGTTTTAAAAAAATAATTTTAATATTAAATATTATAATAATCCAATTCACAAATCTTTCTTATGTTTTCAAAATATATAGTTAAGCCTTTTATATGTCCATTTGAATGAGAAATCGCATCAGCAACCCAAAAACCAGGATCTTAAAATCAATCAATCAATTAACCTCAGCTCAATCAGGAAGTTCAGCGCTACGGGAAATTGGATGTTAAAAATGTTTTCTTACACGCGGTAAAGATTGTTGTGATAGATTTCTGGTTTACTCACCAATCAGAAGAACTCAACGAAGAGAACATGTGACGTCACAGTCGGGGTAATTTCAAAATTACAAAACTTCACATAAAATCATAGCGCTGATGATAATATAATTTATGTTTAGTTCAATAGACTATTAACAAATATTCTTATAAAAACTTGAACTTCCTTATTGACATAATTATCAACCAAAAATGACAATTAATTCAACTACATGCTAATAATATATACGACATTTAAATATTTCCAAACAATATAATTATTATTGGTGAAGATTCGAATTGTGGACATTTCTGCTAATATGGTTTAGTGCTGGCCTTGTTAAATAAATAGATTATTGGATATAGCATTTTCGAGATTGGATTATGATCCTAATCTGAAGTTTTTAGACGAAATGTGTTGTGGCGGCCATTGTTGGATAACAATGGCCAGAAGTATCTACGCATTAGAGATACGGCATACAGTTGAAGTATCTCCATACAATAAAGTTACATATTGCCGCCTGCGTCTCTGGGGGAAACGAAAGAATTATTGTGTGAAAAGGATGTGACTCGATTTCGCGTTAGTAATAAATGAAACGAATTATACAACATTTTCCGAGAAGATGGCTGCTCCGAGATGTGTTCACAAAAGATCTTCATACTGTGATCGTTCTTTTTGTAAAGAAAACCAACAATTTTGCTTTCATTTTGTATTTACTCTAGTTGTATAATTACGCGTTACTTGGATAAAAAAATATTAAATTAACCATGCCATATACGAGTATATAGTAAATAATAATGAAGTTGTTTCTAAAGCATTTTTGCCAAAATTTTGACAAGGTATAATTAGGTATTTTTTTTATATCTCGTCAACGAAAGGATTTGTTCTTTAAATCTCCAATTATATTTCTGTAAACAAATTGTTATAAAAAATGTAATACTAAAATTTCAAAATCGTTAAAAATGGTACCTACGTAAAATATTTAACTAAACTAAACAGCTAGTAAATCAAAAAATTGATCAATCACACCCCGAGAATAATAGTGACAACTCAAAAAACTCAATTTTACAGGAGGCCAGTTATACAGACACCCGGGCTATCAGTAAATTAACATTCGTTGTGCCACTATTATTTCTTGAATTTAAGTTAAAAATTATAATAAAATATTGTGATTTTGGTTTTAGGGTAACATTTTTTTTCGTAATTGAAAGAAAATAGATTTAGTGACATTTCTGCACCTTCTTCTTCTTTTTTGTGTGCCGTGTCAGGTCCCTCCGACGATGGTAGTCACTGTCACATTCGGAACAAGTACAAGGAACGGACACAAGTACTATTCCGGTCCAATATCTTATAATAAGCAGTCGGGATATTTCCTCGTACCGGTTTCTCGATGACCACGTTAAGGTCGTTTGAAAAAGTCGGTATTTCTCTCCACGTTGTAGATGTTTTAGATATAAGATTTTCCGTTTCTTCACATTCAACACGAGTTCTTTATCGATATTGGCTCTTTGTAAGACATCCGGATTGCTTTATTTCTGCATGCTACTCAATAGCGACAATTTTGGAATTGTGCGACTTTTATCGCCAAGATGCGAAATATAGATATGTTATAAAAATATTCGTAAATAACCACTTACCGACTTTTCTATGTCTACCGTCTATACTTCTGTACTACTATGTTATAAAAATATTCGCAAATAACCACTTACCGACTTTTCTATGTCTACCGTCTATACTTCTGTACTACTATCTGTCTCTTTGACAGACCACTAATTACACTAACATGCAATCCATATTATGCTTATGACGAGCGAAACGGATTATCAAATAAAAAACGCAAGTAAAAGAAATTATTATAAATACAAATCTAGCTAAGGTATTATTACTGCCTTATTATTAAGAGTTCTTTGAATTAAAAGAAGACCTAAATAATACTTTAAGTCAGGGCGTTAACAGTCCGCTGATTTTAAGGTTATGGGTTTAAGGGAAAAAATATACTTTCCCTGACATTTACTACTCTCTACCGACTATCATAAATCATATCTATTTCTTTTGAATACACACCCTTTTACGACGCCACTCGCCGCTTTACTTGCTTATTTATTATTCATAATAAATCCTGCTTACAAAATGAGAATTTAAACCTTTCATAATTAATATTTATTTTATATTTAAAGTTTTTTTTTATTCTAATTATTATTTTTCTTATTTGAAATGGACAACAGTCTGATATTGTGTTATCTTTTTTAATAGGATTGTTTGTATTTTAAAAATACATAAAAACAATTATTTTTTCCAAGTATTTTTAAATTCTGCACATTAAACGTTACTCATTTTGTACGTAAGCTTGATTTTTTTAATCATTTATGATCATTGATTTTATCAACTGTTTTTTTATCAATTTAATTTATTTATTTATTAACGGACACTGTCCATGTATACAATTTATAGGTTTTAAATACAACAAAAAAGAAAAGTTAAAAACATTTTTAAAAAAAAAGAAGCATTGACAAACATAAAGGACATCGGGACAAGATCTGGGCTATTTATTTAGTGCTCGTTTAAATCATTGTAAACTTAAACCAAAAAAGTCCAGATCTTAACCTGAGTTAACAATACGACAAAGACGGGTCATTTGAGAATTAAGGCCATAGTTTGTTCTATGCTGATCAATTAACTGTTTCACTTTATTGTTTATCAACCTACGAGTCGGAGTATTGAATTTTACTTGTCCCAGTAATGATGGAACATCGATTATACCATTTAGTATTCCGAATATATATATGAAATCAATATTAGTTCTACATTTTTTCAGCCTAGAAATATTTAACATTGACTCTATATCAGCATAAGAATAATTACCTCTCTCTCGTCCAAGCATCCACGCTACTTTTCGAAACAAGCGATGTTGGACTGATTCAATGTGATTTGTGCGATTGACGTAGAATGGAGACCAGACCACGGAGGCATATTCTAGAAGAAGGCAAACAGTTGAGCAATAAAGAGTTTTGATTGTACGGACATTAGTAAAATCAGTGGGTATTCTGTTAATGAAGCCAAATAATTTCAGTGATTTCTTTACTTTTTTATCTCTATGCTCATTGTATGTCGGTTTAAAGTCCAAAAAAATTATATTAATTTGTAAAAGTAGTATTTATAATGAAAACATTAACTTTTTAGTTCATAATGTAACCTGATTTTAATAAATATCAGCATACATGTTATTATTGTTATTATTAAATTGGGTAATTCAACAGAATTACGTCCTTTTGTTTTGTTTTTTTTTGTGCTCGATGATAAACTTGCCAATGACGAATCATAAGCCCAAAATGTTCTTCATCCTTTTTGTATCTTAATCTCAATCGTTATAACTCCCCAGGGTGAGATCTCCCGCTTTTGTCTTCAAAATTTAGGACAAACTTAACACATTGTTGATTAAACCAACTGGTCTAAGAATATTTTCATGTGTTGCGTTGCCTTGTATATAGGTGAAATATTTCAGTCAGATAAATCTTACCAGCATCAAATATCGTTTTAGCTCAGAATTGAAGTAATGTGAATGTTCAAACAAAGGGATGATGGTATATGTTGTACAGCGTGTAAAACGGCTATTTAAACAGGCAAATGGCAGGTCGTAACCCCCTGTAAATGCTTAGACTTCCATATTTACATTTTTACAATGTTCTCCATCTCTGCTGTCATATGTAAATAGTGATAAAAAAGTGGTTATACCATATTCTTTAATAGTACTCTCTAACATTAGGTATTTGAAAAAGTTATTTCAAGCATGGCATTGTCTTAGTACCTACACAGTAAAGATACATTTATTTTAAAGACCAAATAAACAATATTAACGGAATCATTTCGTTTTGTTTGAAACGTCTTTTGAATAAATCCCACCCTAAAACCCTTGAGTCTTATGTAAAGCTCCGTGCCACAGTCGTATTTCGTACGTATATTTACTTTAAGGATGGAGTTTAAAGTATTCATTATCATTCTATAAAAATGTTGCGTGAATCCGTGTTCGAATTTTTTCATCGTGAGCTTTTAACATTAATTTTACCTAAGTATAATAATCATATTTAATCTCACTCAAAAACATTCTAAAATAATAAATGGTTTATTTAAATATTGTATTACTATAATAAATTAACTAATAGGTAGTCGTGTTATTTAAAACATTTAAGTTTGTAAGTGAAAATTATTGATGGAAGTTTATTGTAATTTATTATTTAAATAAAAGACGAGTGATACTTTAATCCACAAATTAAGAATATCCAGTGACCGGTTCAACGCTTTCGCGACATCTTCGAGTCGGGTATCTTTATTAAGGAGTTCAATACATTTGTACAAAACAAAGGTATGGATAGAGAATTCAAAATTATGTGAATGTAAATTTAATTAATTAATTTTTATTTTAAGGATCATTACCAATTTTTTTCGGGTTAACTAATGAGTTGATATAATGCTATATAAAATATTTTTAAAAACTAAAAATAAAATACTTAAACTCATTAAAATAGCATTATATCAACTCATTAGTTGACCCAATTTTTTTTTGATAATGATCCTTAAGATAAAAATAACTTTATTTCATTTACTTTCATACAATTATGAATTCTCTATCCACACCTCTGTGTTATATAAATACATTGAACTCCTTAATAAAGATACCAGTCGCGAAAGCGATGAAACCGGTCACTGGATATTCCAAATTTGTGGATTGAAGTATCACTCGTCTTTTATTTATACAATAAAAGTCATGTTATTGTTTATTTTTGCATAAAAATGTCTGCCTTAAAACCGGTTGTACCTAGTTAGGCAGACTAGACATAATCCAGAAAAATCTATTACCTAAGTATGTAGATAAAAAAATTGTATATATTTGTTAACAAACCATTATTATTGTTATTATTTTAATAAAATGCTTTACTGTTCTCTCAATCAAATAAAATTCAGTATTTTTTTTAAATATACATTTGTATTACAAAATTCTCTACATTTTTTTTTGTACTTATGGCATCTCATTATTAATTTTAAAACTTTTGTAAAAAATATTGTATTATTTTGAGTACCTACAAGTATTATTTTTGACAATTTGAAATCTTTGGATACTTTTGTAGATAATCTTCACAATACGTACTTGGCATTCTCCCGTGTGCTCTAGAAGAACAAAATCTGAATTTAAACAAACATTAATATTATTTTTTAAATATTTTAATTAATAAGGGTGTTTTCCAGGGTGGCTGCACACCCTCGCGGAGCGCCTGAAGGTGTCCGTGAGTAACGTGTCCCACAGCGAGAGTTACATCACGGCCCTATACTTCACGTGCTCGAGCCTCACGAGCGTCGGCTTCGGGAACGTCTCGGCCAACACTAGCAGTGAAAAAGTCTTCAGCATCTGCACCATGCTCATCGGAGGTTAGTACATAAAATTATTCATTCAATAAGCGGGAATGTTGTCAAGTTGAGGAAGGTGTTGATCTCGCTTCATCATGACATCGGTCATGGGGAGTCAGAAAGGTTGATGCATCCATGATGGTGAAAATTTCGCCTATATATGGGTGGGTCAGAATATTAATGGATCAACTCCATCAATCCTGATTCTGAGATAATTAGACCTAAAGTTGAAAGACTTTTGTAAAATTCAGGAATGTTTTCGCTACAAACACTCAATTTATTTTGATAGTACATGAATCAATTTAAATAAATAGACAACAAAAAAGTTACACAAAAGATTTATTCATATCAAAAGTACAAATAAAATAAAATAAAATGGACATGATTCACTATTATTATGAAAATTTTCCCAACAAAAATGAAGCACATTAAAAAAAATAAAATAGAGCAACATTAAAATACAACATTTTAGCTAGGGTTTCCTAGGACAGCGGTGCCCGTATCTTAACGGCCGTAGTGAACGGTAATGCGGTGGACAGCCGTCGTAACGGTAATTAGAGAGTTGTTTCCTAGGAAAACGGTGTTGATAACACCGTTAAAAAATAAAACCACTCTCTAGCCACCTCTACGACGGCTGTCCACCGCATCACCGTTCACTACGGCCGTAAAGATACGGGCACCGCTGTCCTAGGAAACCCTAGCTTAATCGTAAGTAACTTCATCGTTTTCAAAACCTTCCTCACTATGGTCATGTCAAGTGTGGCTTTGTGTGGGGAGATGTTTATAAAAACAGTGGTAAATAGGTGGGATATAAGGAAGCACATCTAGCATATCTTTTTTTTTTTTGTATATATTATTAAAAAAAATGTGCTGCATAGTTTTTAATATATGTACTTATATTTAACTTACTTATTAAAATCTTTACCAATTTTAAATGTTTTATGATATTTTGAAGCGGCTCCCTAGAGCAGGTATCTTTTTATGCCTGAACGGGAGCGTCCTATAACTTATTTAATGTAAAATTAATAACTTGTTATTAACATAAAAAAAGGTAAATAGTTCATGTATTTAAATAATTACAAGTCACTTTTTTTTAAACAAAAAAAAATAAGGTACACATCAGCTTGTGTTTGAGTTTGAACCCAATACAAAATCCGTTGTAAAAGGACGGACGCGTGTTAAAAATATTAATTTGTTTCAAACTAGGCATTCCATGATTTATATGGGTTTATTTCCAGTTAAAGTGTTACGAAGGGGGATTTAGAAATTTAATATGCTGAAAATTATTTAATATGCTGACAATAAATCAAATAGAAAATAAAAACAATATGAATTCGCCCGAAGCATATTGGAAACCGAAAAAAACGTAATACAAATGACAAGTGGAGAAAATTACTGAAAATTATTCATCATTCATCAACATCCTTTTTCCTACCCAATGGTGCATAGGGACATCAAATACCTCAATTATGTATCACGTAAAAATAAGGTCCCGTAAAATCAGCCTTGCGCTTAATGTGCCATTCCAGGGACAGTGAAATATTGCATTTCAAAGCCACCATTTAAACCAATATTCAATATTAATACTAATATAATAGAGCCCGGCACCTCAAACATGGTAGGCAAACGCGTCAACCACTACGCTACGAGACTGACTTATCTCTACTTAACCCTTTGAGACCGTATGTATGTTCAAACAAACACTAACTAAATCAAATAACAATGTCAGGTTTTTGTTTTTCAAATCCTGGCAATCATCTTTATGGCGTCTGTTTTTGTCCGCCAGGTTGCAATACGTAATCCTGCCTAAAATGGCATTTACATTTGGCAGTTCGACTCTTGGTAGACATCCTGATTCCTTCTGTTATTATTTGCGTTATTTAAGGTCAAATGACAACTGGCCTCTGACTTTATATGTTTAAATTTATTAATTTATTTTACTTGGTACGGATTTACCTACGGTGCAACAAAAAAAAACAAAAAAATTAAATTAGGAAATATACAAAGCACATTGTACTATATTATTAGGGATTATACGTAAATATTTTTTTGCATTGTAAAAATACATTGTATTAATTTAACTTTTGCTATGACATTTTGATTTTTTTCTTTAAAAAAAAGTCTCTTATATTTTTTAAATGTTTTCGCAGTAGTTATTATTTTTTATTAAATATGATAATATGGATTTTAGCAACTGGTGTTTATTTTCCATATAATAATTATAAAAACACTTTTTGAAACCTGGTATGTTCAAATTAACATTCTAAAATAATTCATCATCATTCCCTTTCCGTACCTAATGGTGCTTAGGGCACTGCATTGGTACACCAATCGCAGTGTATCTTTATCATTTTTGTTACATGAAGGTAAGATGATAAGTTTTACGCTTCAGGTGCCAGTCTAGGGACTATGAAATAATGTTCTAGTGTTTAAACACCTGTTTAAATAAATATTTCATGTCAACCATGTCGGAAATCGAACCCGGGACCTCTTACGTGGTAGGCAAATGCGCTGACCACTACACCACGCCAAATAATTCTTAGGGTTATGTTATCCTATTAAGGATGTTTACCTATGATTAATTATCGGCGTCGAGTCAAAAACACTCGTCCAGAATACTGGTTCTATTTTATAATACACACAGAACCTTAAGGCTGTAGTCTGGTAAAACGCATGCAAAAGAGGAAATCATATGATTTTGCCATTTCAAAACAAATGTTTTTTTTTTAATCGCGCAATAATAAAAAAATAAACAAACATAAATTGGATAAAAACAATAATTTCCAAATTTTTTTTGTTTTTTAAAAGAAATACAAGTTTTTTATATCACATACATTTTTGTGACATTTTCCTTTATTTCTACGTAAAATTATGCCTTCGGTAATACTTCTTAAAAAAATATTTTATTTGAAACCTTTTTTTATAGAATTGTATTCTCTTTTTTTAAAAAAGAAGATAATTCTGGTTGTAATATTCAATTTCTAACAATATCTTATTTACATTTTTATTACCTTCATACCTGCCCTTATCGGTACCGGTATTTTAATATATAATTTTTTTTAGGTATTATCGGAGGCATAATTTTACGTAGAAATAAAGGAAAATGTCACAAAAATGTATGTGATTTAAAATGCTTGTATTTCTTTTTAAAAACAAAAAAAATAGATTTTGCTTCAACCACTTTCATGTTCAATTTATTATCTTCAAATTATTACAACAAATTTTAGTTCAATACTTAGTCTTTGTATGAGAACCCAGATACCTAAGTTAAGTCTAAAATTGAAATGGCGAGATCTGCCGGTCTAAAAGTAATTATATTTTAGTAACATAAAACTTTTACGTATATTTTTCAATAGAAATACCTTTATAAATTATTGTTTGTATCTAATTTATGTTTTTTAATTTTTTTTTATTACTGCGCGATTTAAAAAAAACATTCGTTTTAAAATGGCAAAATCGTATGATTTCCTCATTTTGCGTGCGTTTTACCAGACAGCAGCCTTGACGCAACAAAAATGATATAATGGAGTGCCCTGAATGTACTATTACCGATATATTTTTCAATGCACAACTGGGTGCAAACAGAGAAATAAAACTGATAATTTCTGCTATTTTATTCTGGTAACTTTTTTCAACACAACACTCAACGGGATAGATGAAAGAAGCTCCATTCGAGTGGCAGATCTTGACTAGGGGTGAAAAACTTCAGCTTCGCTTACTCTTGGTACATTTCGAGGTTTCATACTTGCGGGAGAAACCCACTTCTGAGTGAACCCGAGTTTTAAGTTCGAATGTTCTTTCACCCCCGCCCACCTCTCATTGTGGGAACACTTCCAACTTCCCTGAAAGCCTCACTATTACCGAGAGCCTTTCAGCATGAATACCACAAAAGACTGAGCATGCTAAACGATACATAATATAAGGTGAGCCTATTCAGATCTTACTGACCGCGCTTTTATACTACGCCACTAATTTCTCATTACCTTCGGAGGGAAGACCTAATATTAGAGGGACTCACTGAGCGGAAAATCTACATGAAACCTTGTAATTACCATCATGCTTTCGCCTCAATGACCATTATTAAAATAATTTCCGTAATAATATTATCATGCTGTAGATTTAGATCGTAAGAAAGACAAAAAATAATTACACTTTTACTATTTTTGTTGTTTAGCACTATTCAAATAGTTGCAACCGAGATTGACAAATATTTTCAACAATGAGGAAGTTCAGCGGTTTTTTTACATTTTTTTATTTGTTAAATCAAACTAATCCGAAATAAACTATTTTCATTTTTATGTGTAGTATTATCAGCGCTATGATTTTTTAAAGTTTTGTAATTTTGAAATTACTTCGCCAGGGACGTCCCAAGTTCTAGTCGGAGAGTTCTGCTGATTGGTGAGTTAACTTCCCGGAAACCGAAATCATTTGTTGATTCTTTAGAACTTGTGACGTAGTTCATTTCTATTTTATTTTTCGTTCGTTATCGAGAAATATCGCCGTACAATTAAATGCTTTAATTTTTACCGGGTGTAAAAAAAATACATATCAAATTTCCTATGGCACTCAGCTTCCTCATTACGGAGAACCCCCTTAAAAGGGGAATATAAAAGCGGAAATAAAATAAGAAAAGACAAGGTGGACGTGAAATATTGATTTTAGGTTTTTTTAAAATAGCAATATTTCATTATTCCTGGACCGGCACCTTAAGTGTTAGACCCATCGCCTTACCTACATGTAACAGATGATCAAACTACCCTCTATTTGGTTTACTAATGCAGTGCCATATGTACCTCTGGGTACGAAAAGGGGGTGAGTAAAAATCATAAACCTACTATATACGAAATACGTACTACAAGCACAGCGGTCATCTGTGTTTTGGGAATAGAGTAGCGGTTTTTTCAATTATTTTTTCACAACTAAGTTGCTTTGTTTTTGTTTTGATTATTATGTACAAGGCTTATAAAAATAGGTGCGTAAGTGTTCGAGGTCACTGTTACCAATATATGTATATCTTTTTCGGGTGATCCCGTGTAAGTTACATATTGGAGGCTTATATATGAGAGGTTCATAGTCCATAATCGATGACACACACGTGCTAAAGCATTTCACCTGAAATAGAGCTACGACCGATGAAGCGTTGTCATCGTTTTCTATAGAATCTAATACAACAAATTATGCAACTCTAACAGTATTGCGCAGAAAGACGAGAGCATCGTTTTGCAGTACATTAACACAGTCCCTACCATCGAGTTATAAACCACAAAAGAACGTGGCTTATAAAGAGACCACAGGGCGTGGTAACGCCCAGAGTTCAATTCAGTCGACCAGTCAACGTGTTAGTCCAGCCAGCCCGAAGACTCTGCTCAACGCAATCACTCAGCTCCAGCATGTAGTTCAAGTGCGGTCCCTTCAACCCGTCTTCGCCGTAATACTCGCCCAATACGATTCACTATGTATTCACCGTGTAATAAATAAACATCAAACAGCAACCCCGTGTCTTCTGTCAATCTCTAACTGGGGTAGCAGCTCCACCAACCCTTAACAACCTAATCCTACATATGTACTGAAAAAGGTGTGTTCCTTCTAGCGTGAGGATTTGGTGGAATTATCGGCTGTGGCCTTGTTAAGGAAATTCTTCGAATTTGCTTTAAGAAAAGGAAACCACAGAAAACTCGATCAGGAGAAGTCGGACTATTGACAGATATAAGAGTTAAGAATATAGAACTTATATCGATGTCTCACTGTCTCATAATTGCATCGTAAAAATTAAAAGGAGAAAAAAAATTGATAACTTTCAGAAAGACTTATCTAGTTAATATTATTTAAGTTTTTTGTTGATATTTCTTGATATGATCTTTATATCTCTAAAATATGTTAAAAATAGTATTAAAGCTGTACACGTTGTAAACAAACACCAGTCTTGAAGATGCCTACTTAGGTGAAAGTGCTCGTTAGTCAAAATAATAAAAGAATAAAAAAGTAAAACTAAACCAAGAAGTTTCATTGATAATTTTATTTGTAATTTTATCAAAATCATTCACTTATCTAGTTATTGAAACCTATGGTAAAAATACGATTTTTATAAATAATAAAATAAATTCTTTAAATAGCAAGATATTTAAATAAACCTTAGCCATTTTTCTAATAGCAATTAAACAACCGACATAATAAAATGTACTTTGTACATTATAACATAATATTGGCTTTTTGTTCATTATTATGATTTTTGCACATATGTATAACATATTTTATATGTGAAGGAGACTCGTATTTTCAAATATAGTTCAACGATATAAAACTGCTCACCTCTGCTTGAGTTAGTTATTAGTTATTTTTTGTGCCAGGAAGTTGGGGGCATAACGCGTGTAGCATAAAATTGAGTTAGTGTTAAAACCGTAACGAGCTCTGAAACCAATCGTTTTTTCTCGTCGAAAATGTAAAATCTCCAAACTGGGGAAACTTTAACTTCATAGCGAACTGGTACCAGATTTCAACTGGATTCTCCCAATTGGTGATATATATTATGAAAATAATCGGTTAAAAAGTTATGAGAATAACAAACCAAAAGACCGATTATCGTTTATTTCAACAAAAATATGGTTTAAAAATTAACCTTCATAAAAAAAGATAATTCACTGTGACTTCGGTTGAGATCGTTAACAATTGTTCATTGTGGTTCTTTCAGATTTTTCCCCTTCTGGGAGATAGTAGCGTGTTGGTTTTTATTTTTGAGAGATTTAAAATTTTTTAGGTTATATTTTTTTGGATTCCTACCTCTTAATTTTTTTTGGATACCAAAGTATCCAGGTTTTTATGTTTTCATTTCATTTTATGATTTTTATTCATTATTTTAGTATCGACATGATAACCGACTGCCATTGGGATTGTTTCATAATTTATTTATTTTCACATTTGAATACGAGTATTTCTCAAGCTGGTTATTTTTCTTATCGATTATCTCAACGGTGTTGTGCTGATAGTCAAATTGGACACTGGAACAGCTCGATTGTAGATAGAGTTTGTTAGGAGCAATGAACTTAGGTGATATTGGTTGGGTATTAGCTCGATTTAATATTTTTGGCAGGCACTTACACACGTGATTGTTGTTGCGTGAAGAAAATAGAAAATGGAACGGGTATGAATAGATAGAAAATATAAGAAACTATGTATTTGTGAGTATATGGAGTAGTTCCGAACGCCGATTATCCATAAAATTCACAATAATCAACTAACTAACAAATATTTTGAGTGACGGGTGAAATCAATTAATGTAGTATAAAACTGTTGATTATCATTGTACATTGTAATCGATTATCGTAACTGGCTATGGACTTATATTACTTGCTAGTCCCAATTAAAGTGTCTCTTTGTCACGAACCAGAAGATTCATCGCTCCGTTCATCACCAACGGGTTAAAAACAAGAAGCGTCGTTTTTATCATTTTAATGAACAGCTGACAGCGAAATTCATATTTAATAACTTTAAAGCTTCATCATTCTTTGAAACTTAAAATTCGCAAATTAATAATTATTTTTTAGTTTGGAGATATTTAAAAGCAGTAAAGTGATTTTTAACATGCTAAAGTATCCTCCCTTATGTATCTGCTGATACTCGTACATACCAATAACAAAGAATGAATCAATAAAAACATAACTTTTATTGTTTAAAAAACAATCATTAAATTACTATTTTAAAAACGTTTAATCTATCAAAAGAGCTCTTGTAAAGTTTGTTTGATTAATAGTTGTCAAAACTAAAAACGCGTGTTTGTAGTTTAGTGAAATTACATGGTGGAAGTTCACTGTCTTCTTCTTCTGCTTTCTGACATTACTCGGAGCCTGCTCCTGGGATGCGGATGTCCAACAGTCCCGTCTTCTTTTTCGTGGTCTTCCGGGGTTTCGCTGCCAACTAGTATCGCATCTCCCGCTATGCTCTCAACTCTTTCCGGATCGGATCTTTCCACGTGGTATCTCCAGAAATGTCTTCACACCTTCGACATCACAGATCCATCTTAATTCGGAATTTCTTAATCTGTCTCGGATTGTTGTTCCCGTGATGGGTTGGAGAATATTATTTGACTGAATCGTTAATCTGTGTTAATTTTTACGAGGAAAGAAAAGCTGCGTTTGCGCGATGGTGGCAGATGCGGAAAAGAACATTATATGGCCAAACAAACTACAGCAGACAAAAATCCTACCTTTAGGATGTCAGGAAAAGGGGTCAGGGACAGGAATCTGGATGTTATCTCCAAGTCCTGGCTTCTGGGTTGTGTTTCCCTTTTTCGGTGAACACAGCACTTTCACTATAGTTAGTTGGGGAATATACAGAATGTTCTTTAAACCCAGTCACATCCGAAACCACGATGATCAGTATGAGCAAGAAGATATATTGGCACATTAAAATAAATTTTTACAACAAATAAAATTTACAAAAATAAAATATTTGAAAAAACAAAGGGTTGCTTACTTCTGCAGGGGAGAAACGAAGGGGGAGGAGGGGGGAGTCTGATATACCGCCAACCGCGTGGTGGCGCCCCCCTTGCTTCTCCCCCCAGAAGTACGCAACCATTTGTTTTTTTTAATATTTTCTTTAAAAAAAAATATTCGTTCTAAATATTTTTTTATATATGCTTATATGTTTTCTTGCCCATACTGATCATCGTGGTTTCGGATGTGACAGGGTTTAAAGAACTCCCTGTATAGACGAATGTGGCGGCGCGGCGGTCAGAAAATGTAAAGGTGTGCGGATGCGGACAGATAATTAAAGGGCGAGCCGATGCGGGCAGATAAAATTATTTACATGCGGTTGTTGTCAATACAATATATCAAGAGAGAAAATGTGAGTGTTGATGTTGGTTACTATGGATATGGAAAATTGTTCTCATAGTGACCGTAGCTACCCACGATCATAGAGACGAGGAGAATAAACAAACATTGGAAGTTAGGAAACCACAGGATAGGTATGATAGGTGGACTTTCGTCCACTGGCGGTCCATCTAGCAACAAACCACTCAACCCCACCAACCACTCGCGCGACCAGGAGGCTTTTCGTTCTAGTTATGTTTTATGATTTGCTTAATAATATATAAACTTATCTTTTGTTAATTATGATTTTGATTTTGTATTTTTATGCTTTTTTAAATAAACAAAAAGATCCATGTTTTTTTTTTAAACTCGTGAAATTTCAAACTGATACACTGAATTTCAAAACACCGTGTTTTCTTCTCATCGGTGTGGCAATCTTTATTCCAATCGTTATTGAAATATTTACGGCATTTTTGGTTAAAGCAAAGTTTGTATTTTTGTCCATCCCAGCTCTGATGCACGCGGTGGTGTTTGGTAATGTGACGGCCATCATCCAGCGCATGTACTCCCGGAGGTCCCTGTACCAATGCAAGTGGAGAGACCTGAAGGACTTCCTGACGCTGCACCAGATCCCCAAGGAACTGAAGCAGCGCATGCAAGACTACTTCCAGACCATGTGGTCACTCAACCACGGAATCGACATGCATGAAGTGAGACATCTTTTAACTTTGTTTTTGTGTTTTTAACTATAACCACTTTTAGAGTGGAAAAACTGTTTTGAGAATTATTGGTTTGAACCACTGAATAGACGTTCGAGCGCATGCAAAAGTATATAAAACTTAAAGGCGAATATTTTAAAAAGCAATAAAACATTTGTAACCAAAAATAGTTTTTGTAAAAACTTAAAAGTCAACCTATGCAACTTACGCAACGTTGAAAAATTTAGAATTTTTAAATGTTTTTTTTTTTTTTTTAAAACGCTTCAAACATTATACAAGTGACTTGCTTGGAAAATCGCTCTCACGATTTAGAGGACTGTTGTAAATGATGGTCTTCAATAAAAATATTTCGGGTTGAATTCTCAAGTTTAAAGGTACTTTAATTTCACCTGTATTAATGTCAAAATGTATTTCAAAATTTGAAAATCTGGGAGGTTTATTTCAACTTTGTTAAAAAAAAAATATTATTCTGTCTTTAATTCCATATCTTTACAGTTCCTTAGATTTTAATATCCTTGATCAAAATAAAACTGATCAACGTATATAAAAATATACGTTGATACAGCTTTCTTTGGAATATTATTCAAGTTTATTTAATGCGATTACAATAAATCTTATGCATATATAATAATAAACAATAAACATGCTTCGAGTATATCACCAAGCACTGTGGACTGATTCAATAATCTTCAATTGTATTTGTTCTGTGAGTTGTATTGTAGTAATACCACATATCGCGCATCCGATAAAATAGCTTATAGAGTTATAACTCAAAAAAGCAGAATTTCCAGGAGACTTTAAAAAATAAAAAAGCACTTTATCTTATAACCACGTACTTTTATTTGATTATTTATACAAACATTTCATATTTTACAAAATGGCACAAAAAACACTGATAAATTTTGCCTGTACTGGGAGTAGGCTCAGTATATGAAGGGTCGGCAAGCCAGAAATATTAGTATGCCTAATGTTGCAATCGGTTCCTATATGGGTTAATGCCTGTTCTAAGAAACCGATTTGTTGCGGCAAATATGGTTATCGAATATGTTTCCTATAAATAAAAATAATATTGAAGAATTAGAAAAGCAGTTAAAGCCCAAAAGAGAAAAAAATGTATACAAATAGATTTATAAATGATTCAATGGAATTGCATAATATTTAGATTTCTATCGTTAAAAAAATTTCTGATTCCTTACTTACAATGTCTGTCAACCAAATAGTAATTCTCTTTTTCAATACTGTTGGTTTATCAAATTTCCAAACACACGGAATCAGGTTATATAGTTTAGGTCCGTTATAAAAAAATGATTTTTGGAATACCGCTGTACGTGCTATTGGAATCACCAAATCGTTTCTTACTGTACTCCTGGTTGAGTGCGCATGACTCACAATCACCTGAGTGCTCCTATTTGTCGAGTATGATTTTTTTGAGTGAATGTCGAGTAAGACTTTTTTATGTAGTCAAGTCAAGGACGTCTAAGGATTTAAAAAGGCCTTAACTCGGATGATTGTACGGTTTTTGCAATATTATCCTTAATATTGATTTATATACCTTAAACAAGGGATCAAGAATAGTCTTGGCAGCTCCTCCCCAACAAATACAACCGTAGGCCAAAACAGAGTTGCACAAACCATAGTATATTCTTTACGTATCTACAATGGACAATATATTACGCAGTTTCATTGAGTTTTTTGTTTTATTTTTCATTCCTTAAAGCAATGCCGAAGTGTCATATATTTTTAGATTCATCTTTAAAGAAAATCTCGATTGTCATAAAAAAAATAGGTAATACACTGTTTAAGGACGGTGGCGTACAAATAAGGCTCAGTGTAAGTGTGTCATCCAGCCATCAAGCGGGTAAATGGTAAAGCTAGAATGATGTAATTTTTTTAGCATATGAGTGCCTTAATAATTTAATATATGTGCTTTACTAAAAATCATTTAGTCGACCTCGTGGCGTAATGGTCAGCATGTTTGCCTACCAAGCAAGAGGTCTCATGTTTGATTCCCGACATGGTTGATACAAAATATTTATTTAAAAAGTTGTTTTTAAACCAGAATATTTTATAGTCCCTGGACTGGTACATGAAGCGTAAGACTGATCATCTTATCTTCATGTAACAAAAAAATATCAAGATACGTTGCGATTGGTGTACCAATGCAAGTGCCCTGAGCACTACTAGGTGCGGAAAGGGAATGATGATGATGGAGTCAAAAATCATATCATTTTGGGTTACGACTATTTTATCGTATGCGCGACTTACATTCTCTTCCTTCCAACAAAACCATTCTACACAGTAAAAAGTTCTTCTTTTTTAAATGTATTATATACGTATGCTGCTTAACAACCACAATGTGATCACAATCACAATCAAAATATAAAAGAAATCCTAATACATGCACAGTAAACACATGTTCTTTTCAAAAAACACGTAAAAAAATATTTTGGATATTTGGTTCTATTAGCGCATACAGCACAATGACATGTTTAATTAGGTTCCTTTACAAATCACATACCTATGTGAACCCACGTAAGAAAATTAATGATTTCATTATTTTTTTTAAATTATAACTATAGCCCTTAAAATGTAACATGATTAGAATGACAGCTGTCAGAAAAAGTGACGACATAACTTTGTAGTAACGTCATAGGAGTTATTTATATTGACACACGAAAAATCATTTGTATCTGGCGTGTTAATTTATTTTTTTAATACAATGATTAAAACATAAATCAACATTAATAAATAAAATCAGCGTTAAAACTAAAATAAACCTAATTATTATTGACGTTCTTACAAGGTTACATCATTTTGCAAAAACCTTAGAGATGGGACAAATTGATCGAACAAAAAAAAAATCATTTGATTTTGTTCATGAAAAAAGTATAAATGTCTCATTTTTTGTTGAATAATTGTGTTAAACATACTATAACAGGCTTGTTTTTGCGTTTTTTATATCAATTTTCGGAAACAAAGTTTCATGATTGCATGAAATAACTGATAAAATCGATTTGATCTGTGATCAGTAATTTCCCATCACTAATTAAATTAATTTGACAGCTGTCATTCTAATGAAGCTATATTTTAAGGACTATAGGTATCATACATTTGCATAAAGTAAATAGGATGAGGAAGAAAGTATCACAATTTAATGCATTATTTAAAAATCAAATAAAGTAATTTAAAAAATTGTCCTCTCATTTTAATTTTAAAATATAATCCTTTGATGTAGATGTTTTTAGTGACATGACAGATAATGACAAAACGATTGTCTTGTGACGATGCGACTAGTAACAAAAATACATTATTATGCGATAAACAAGCAACATCACGCTTCTAAAATAACACAGATCGTGAAACCTTATTAAAAATCAGTATTTTCAGAATTAGATATGATATTTGATAAAGATTGTTTTTAATCTCTATCATATAAATTAAAAGTATCGAGTTTAACATACGTAACGAAGACCTTTGACGGTCGACTTAAATAGAAATGGAAACTACGAGCCTTCATACTTACTATCAGTTGTTCAAAGTTGCTGTTTGAACTTTTAGTAACTCAAACATCGAAAGAGACACTCAGCAACCCAAAAGTTTATCATCTTTATGAAAACTTCAATTAATATTTGAAGCACACGTGGCTATGAACTAAACTATCATGGCTTGAATAAATCTTTGAAAATTTTGGCTATTTTGTAATCCCCGTGGGCACTTTAAACAAGAAAATTAAGAAAGCTCTTATCTTAAAATTGTCTTTTGTTGACATGAATGGTGTCGATATTTTTTTTTTTAAAATAAGAAGAATTTTGAATTTGACAAACATACTAGGACACTTTTATTGCTGACTGTTTTTTATAGGGGCACAATATCTCCTCCTACCGTAATTACTTCAGTTTCTCGTAGGCTATAGCTGTCTTTACACAACCAATATCTTTTGGACTGACAGCTGAAGACGTCATTTCAGAAATAATGAAAGACGATTTTGACTGCTTTTTGATATTTTCCCCAATATACCATCCAATAATGAAATTCTTCGATCTAACATTTTGAGCATACAATTACATGTCTATGCACCACTGCAACTCAGACTCTGTGTAAAACTAATAACTGATATTTTTATTACAATTTACGGAAACATCACCATAATATCCCTTAAAAATGTATTAGTCAAAAATATTTTAGGCCTCTTGTGGAGCTTTTTTCAAAAATGCGGAAAGTTACAAACGCAGTAAAGTTTTGTTTCCTAAACAAAATGCCAAGAGATTCAATTATAGCTTCGTCATAAATTACAGCCTATGCTATACCTTTCATAAATGACATGCAGTATTAAAATATTTAATATAGTTTAAGTTTAAATACATAACATTCTAATGTATTGCATTTATGTATAAATGAAATGGATTTAAAATGAAAAATATAATCTAAGTACATGGGTTAAAATCCAATACAGTTTTTTTTTTCTATAATATTTTTTATGTAGGTACTATGTTTTTCCATGGATATTTGAATCTATCTAAGTAGGTTTACCCGTTCCAAGATATATACTAGTTGTATTGCGTTTTCAAATTCATTACTTTTAAACGAAAATACACAATGAAAATATTGTTAATATGCTTTATAGTCAAACTTTTTTCAGTTCGAATGTAATAATCTTCATTAAAATGCATTAAGTTCCAATGCAATATTTGAACTCATACATTATTTAAAATAAAGTAAAATGCTGGTTAAACAGAATGAAAGATAATTTAAATGTATTTTAACTAACATACTGGGACAGTTTTGTTGCTAACTGTTTTTTTATTGGGATACAATATCTCCTCTTACACATGCAATTACTTCAGTTTCTATATGCCTATTCTATAGTAGGCTATACCCGTCTTTAAAATATAAATTTAAATCTAGTGCACATACATACTTACCCAAAATGCTTCCCGATCGAATATCTCATGTCTCCAAACCCTCCCCCCAAGACCCTAAAAGAGTTTCCGGAGGAGTTGCGAGGTGACGTGTCCATGCACCTACACCGCGAGATCCTCCAGCTGCCCATCTTCGAGGCCGCATCCCAGGGTTGCCTGAAACTGCTGAGCCTTCACGTCCGCGCCAACTTCTGCGCTCCTGGAGAGTACCTTGTCCACAAGGGAGATGCCCTCTCCTACATCTACTACATCTGCAACGGCTCCATGGAGGTCATGCAGAATGACATGGTGGTCGCCATCTTAGGTAACTTGCACATTTTACATCTTTTTCATTTATTCATTCCTAATATTTATCTACATCTTTATTGTTTCGGTGTTTGTTATGTGGAATTACATGATTGAATTGGTAGAAAATAACTGAGTTTTTAGACAAGTTTTTTTATTTTATTTATAAATCATGTAATACAAAAAAACAATTACTGAGTATTTTATTCCGAGAACTTACTTAAACTCAATTCGGGACTAAAATGGTTTTTTTTTTAAACGCGTATTAAGAACAACAAAGAAACAAAACGAATTTAACAATTTTATAAATAATTAAATAGATACAACACAAAATATAAACCAAACAAATTAATATGTTTTTAAACAAACTAAATAAATCAAACATTTTCTGAAATTGTTTTTACTTAGGTTTGCCTTGCAATTTACGCATTTTACTTTATTTCATTTCCGTTGATACGAGTACAGCTTTCGAGAGATATTCTCCAAGAACTTTTTACCAAACTTTTTTTTATTACATATTAAAAAATTAACACGATTTTATAAAAATAAATGAATAAATGTTTTTAATTTACAATTATGAAATAGTACAATTTTATTTAGGAACATGTATTTTTTAATAAACTCGTTTGTGGTCTTAAAAAACGAATTAATATTCTACCATAATTTTCTATTTTATTCGGTGAAAAAAGATAAGACAGAAATAATCTCAAAACCCACTGCATAACAGCGGCCTCCGTAGTGTAATGGCCAAGACGCCTCACATAAAAAAATATATATATAAAGAAAAATACAGAATAAGTTTTCGCTGTTTCCCGACAGATGGTGTTATCTTAGCCTTTTTACATTGGGCAATACCACGGCCAACTCATCGTGAAGCTCCACCGTTCGGCTTGAAATGACAATATACATATTTTATTCCTCCGAAGTGTTGACAACATATCTTTTAATAGCATTCAACATTCGAATTACGTGCAAAAAATAATATTTGCTAGGAATTTTACTGCATTACTTTTTTTATACTGCAGCTGAAGCATATTGAATTCTTGTGGAGACTTACTCTGTCAGAAACAAAATGCACGTATTGGTTTCGACGCTTTAAAAATAATGATTTTTATGTTGAAGTTGAAGATGGAGAACGCTCTGCGGCACCTTTAAAATTTGAAGGCGAAGAATTGGAAGCATTACTTGATAAAACCCATGTCAGACGCAAAATGTACTTGCAGAATCATAAGAAGATGATCACACAACAGTTTGCAAAGGTGTATTAGTAATGATTCAAAAGCAAGGAAATTGGGCGCCGTACAAAATAAAGCCAAGAGACGTCGAACAAAAACAGCAAAAACTTATTCATGTCCCCAATTTGTATTAAATAATAATAAGTCACTCTAAAATTTAAAAGAAACTGATAGCCTAAGAATATTTTTAATCGATTGAAAAATTATGTTCCCGATATTTTGAAATATTATATTTTTCAAATTTATTTATTTACACGCCCTACTGGCTTTTACATTTATTAGTAACACATTCCCGTGCGGCAGTGTAACATAAGTATAAACATTAGGTTAAAAGTAAGAATTACATATGAAAAACGAAAAGAAACAATAATAAGTAAAAATAAGGAAACGTACCCCATAGGAATATAGGTATTCAGAAAGATATTTAATACATTTACGTATATAAACATACAAACATACATACACATGCATATGCATAAATACACACCCACATATACATACACACCCACATATACATACACACCCACATATACATACATGCATATACATACACGTAAAAATACATATTTTTATAGAGATACATTTAGAAAAAGTAAACTATATTAAATAAAGAACAATATTAAGAAATTTTAAACAGATTAATTTATATCCTTTAGAATATTATATTATGGGAATAATAAGAAATATATCAACTTCACCATACTCGTTACCTAGCCGGTGTAGTCTAGGTATTGGTGAATTGTAATGATAATTTTGACTGCCAGGAGATTAAAAAAATAACGATGTAAAAAAAATATTCATATTAGTTCTTGAAATCCTTGTGGATTACTTTAGTAAATCAAGTTATGTAATACGTGAAAATAAGTAATGTTCCTGTTTTATTCTTTTTTAACTAAATATTTTCTTGCTCGACGCATTCTTCAACATTGAATACGAATGCTGAAAGCAGCATGTCAATATACTCGTACCTACGATATCAGACGTTAATATCCCATAACGTTGTCTATTAATGTTATTACAATAGCGATTAAAATTATAATATGAATAACATATTTATTTAGTTACGTAATTAATTTATCAAATGTTTTTTTTTGCATTTCCAATTCTACCCTGTGAGCATTTCGCCAAACAGTACATGGAATCGCTCTTAATAGATCGTAAATATGTTATAAAATCTAATGGATTATCCCAGTTCTCACGGTTCCGTGCGGCGCGGCGCGGCGCGGCACGGCGGTTATCCCAAAGTAACTATGGTCAAAATATTATAAATAAACACAAAACATCACAACCATCCCTAGTTCAGCGACCGTACTAACGGTTATACTTATTTAATGTAACTGTACTAACATAACTAACCATTTTTTAGTTCTTTATTGATTGAATTTTTGAAGATCCTCATTACTGTTTACTCTGTTTTTATTATATATCCACATTTTTTTTATTTATCATATCTTTTACTTTGTTTTTTATGGCTTTTCTTTTTACTATGTTTTTCTTTAAATATATTTTTTCCTATACATCTACTTTTATTTTTATTTTTTTTGCTTTGCTTTTTACTATGTTTCTTGCTTTGTATTTTGTTTTTTACTACTAATTTACTGGTTTTTAAAATATGTATTTTACTATGAATTTTACTGTGTTTCTTATTAAGTATTTTCTTTTTACTATGTGTTTTACTAGGTTTTTAAATACGTCTTTTTACTGTTTTTTTTACTACATGTTTTACAATGTTTTTACTGCATTTATATATTTTTTTTAAATACATGTATTCCACTATGTCTAATACCTTTATTTTTTTTATGTATTGATTACTGTTTTTTACTTATGTAATTTTTTTTTACTGTCTTTGAACGGGGTAAATAACCCTAGTTAGATTAGTCAAAGCAACGTTGTATAAATGTTTAATTTTATGTATTTAATATGATAATAAATAAAAATAATAAAATTATGAAAAACATTTACTAGCACCACTAATAAAATTAGTTTATGTTTTGAAAGAATTATACCTACTTTTTAACAAAAACAATCAAGGAAAGACTTAATGTTCCGGTTTTTTTTTAAACCGATAGTCACATCGTATGCACTTTTCCAAAATTGCCCATGTAGAGGTCGATCTAAGTTTGGGAAGTTCACCTTTCATGGAAATTAAAAATAAATAAAAAATACAAAGTTTATGATATAATAACTTATATTTACATATAAGTTATTAATTTAAAAATACTTGGTACACTTCCACTTATTTGTTTTACCAATTAGCGCTTTCACCCTCTAATGGGCATCTTCACCAGTCTTAACTTTAAATAACATGATAGATTGCCCTAAGATTCTATCACTTATTAATTTTAGAGTCCCAGTAACGCAGACCAGAAACCATTATAATATATTTAAAATTTCTAAATGTTCCACTAAATCTTTTCAAAATTCATTTGTAAATAGAAACTGCAATAAGTGTAATCAGAAACTTAATTGTATTGATATTAATAACATATTTTTAACTTCCTTTAAAAATGAAATTTTCAAAAATAATTCAAGTTATGATGTTGCGCCTTGAATCCACAGCCTATATTATGCAGGTTATGTGCAGTTCTGTATGTAGGCACATAATAAATGTACACTGTATGGTCAACTATAGTTGTATTATATATTATTATGTGCAACTGTGTGACCAATATTCAAAAGTAGATATATTTTTAATAATATGTATTACAATTACTGATGTAATAACTTATATTTACATATAAGTAATTAATTAAAAAAATACTTGGTACACTTCCACTTATTTATTTTGACCAATTAGCGCTTTCACCCTCTAATGGGCATTTTCAAACTGGTCTGAAGATCTGAACCAGTCTGAAGATGCCCATTAGAGGGTGAAAGCGCTAATTGGCCAAACAAATATGTGGAGTGTACCAAGTGTTTTTAATTAGTAACTTATATGTAAATATAAGTTATTACATCTTTACAATGGAATTCCATCAAGAATGGTTAATAAATAATTTAAATCAAATATGATTTATTATAGTTATTAACTGACAGTCCGGGTAATCTAAAATCTATAAATATAACTAATTATTTTTATGTCGTCCGGAATTAAACTTGAGTTTTACGGTAGGAAATAAAAGATTCCAACAAAACCACCATGAGACAGACAACATGTTAGGTACTTTTTTTTAATGAAATGCACGGTTTAAAGAAACCGCCTCGTCGAATTTTCTAGAGGTTAAACTACAAAGAGAAAAACCTGGTTTCCGTGTGGTTCAAAAACACTTTGAAAAGGGTCTTTTGAATAGATCTCTGACCCATATCCTAGATCACTCGTGAATAAGGCAACCAATTTTAAATATTTAAGAGCTAACGACCCCAATTATTTCACTTATAATGACGTATTATCAGGTTACAGTTTTTCCTGTAATAAATAAGTTTAACATTAAACCCACAAGAACATCGATGGCAATCTTTTCTATTTTTCGAGTAAAAGTTTTAATAAACGACGCCAACATAACATATATTACGGTCGATACAGAACAACAATTTTTTTTTAAAAAAAAACAAGTACTTGTCATTTTTTTAACCAAAATTATACCTACATATTTTTTGTTATTCAATTTACTAATGTATGTATATTCTTAATTACCAGTTTTTTTATATATTTTGATATGAACATTTAAAACTGCATAACGTTAAAAAATATAAACGGCAATCCATTTTGCCAGAAAGTACTAATATATTTCGCTTGATGAATAATTTAGCGTAAATTCAGTTTTGTAATATGAAATCACAATTAAATAAAATCGGAATGATCGTAGAACAACGACGCATGTGGTTTTATTAACTTTACAAGAGTGCGGTTTAAAAAAAAAATGCCACATTATGTCACAACTCACAACTCGATACGTGCAAAAGTGTATCCTTTGATACTTGGGTTAGTTATATATTTTTTTTTTCAAACCTGGAATATAGAGCCTTAACGAAACCTTTTCATGATCAAATATGAAAGAAAGTCAATGTCGCATTTTTCGCACATCCGTCGTTGTTCTTCGATCACGACGATACAAACATCTAAAAATGCTAATTTGATTTACAATTTTATATAATATCTCATTTTAATGTAAAAACTACAATAATTTTCATATTGAATTAAAATACATCAAATAATTCCGTTGCATCATAATCCATACACAATGGTTCGTAGGGTACTGTATTGGTTCATGGGCATCTAAAGTGTATCGTTCAATGGGGCCCGATTACAATGGGAAGGTAACATATGAAGAAGTTCAGAGCTTTTTTTTATTTTTTATCATTTTTTATTAGATAATCGAACCAAGCCAAAATATTTTTTAACATATTTCATGTAGCGTATTATCACCGTTAAGATTTGTTATTTTGAAATTACTTCGCGTGTGACGTCACACGTTCTCTTCGGTGGATTTTGCTGATGGGTGAATAGGCTTCTTGAAAACATGAAATCTATCACAACGCTCTATAATTGGATGATTCAGAGGAACAAGTGACGTCGTTCGAAGTAGTTTTTATAAAAATCTTTTTTTTATACGTTCTCAAGAAACTTCGCCGTACAATTCAATGCTTTAATTTTTGCCGCGCGTAAGAAATCATTTTTTGTAAAATAAAATTTACTCTACCAAAATGAGTAGATGTGCATATTTTTAAGAATACATTTTTAACTTTAGAATTAGAGTTAAAGTTTACCGACAAGGTTACCGACATACTAAGATACTCCAAATTTTCATACAAATATACATATTTTCACATAGAAAATTCGATTTTGCTTTACAGGGTCTTTTCATATGTTTAAATAAGCAAAAACATGCTATAGTAACGGTTTTTTTCCGTTTGACGTGGGATAAATTTTCTACTAAGGTTTAAAATTTGCATTTTTTGAATTACCTAAAAATGAGACATTTCGCGTCCTACGGGACAAACGACACGTGTTACGTTACCGTGCTATACGTGTACGCAATTTTTGTTGAAAGCGCTCTCGGTGGGCATGATGTGCGACATCAAAGTGACGTGACACCAACTGCAAGCCGTTTAGTATACGCTCGTTTTTATACCCAAAAATTATAAGTGAAAACTTTTTTTTTATACGTAGAGTCGTAAAAATCTCATTCATCAATATATTTTTAACTTTATTCCCGATTTGTGAAAACATCCTATTGAAGATAACTTTGTTAACATCTAATTGTAATCGGGGCCCAGGGATTATAAAAAAGTGCGTTGTAAAAACACTTTTTGTTTAATATTTTCAGTATGTCCGAATATTTGTAGACTAATACTGGAATTTAACACTTTTTGGATTTCATCTTGGAGGTATTGTAAACTTTTGAATAAATATTTTACCTTGTCGGGAATCGAACCCAAGACTTCATTTACAGCAGACAAACAAGCTTACATCACGAGGCGCAGAACTGAAAAAAATAAATTAAAATTCTGAATCTAGTAAATTTTTGAGACACTGCTTTTTATTTTAATAAAAAAATAAAAAAAATCGTCTATTTCTTTGATTATTGATTGTAAAAAAAAAATAACAAAAAAATAGAAAACGCTTTTTCTGATGATATAAATTTGACTACCACCATGGCAGTAAGGATGTAAACAACTATTTAAATCAGTCAGAGACTAGTGACTTATGATAGCGAAAATGTAATGTCTGTAAATTGAGTTTTTTTACTGACATTCTTGGTGGAACTGCATTTTAATTATAACAATAAAAATACGTATGTAGTTTTATTCCACATTTATTTATAATGTTTACCTGTGACCGGGTTTCGTCGTGACTGACTTCGTCGGACTGGTGGGAGACTAAACAAATTTTAAGTTATACACAAGTGCAAGCCGGGGTTGTAAATCATAATTTTATATAAGTATGGGAATAAAAGAGTTTACATTAAAATAATTTAAGTTTAAAGTAATGACAATTGTATGAATTTAAGTTGTGTTTGAATGTTTATAATATAAACAGGTGTAAAATTTATAAAAAAGTGGAATAAAACTATTTACGTATTTTTATTATTATAACCGTAATGTTGTATTATCAATGTTGTATTAATATTTCCCACAGTTCTAGTATCAAAAAAATACATTGAATATGTGGTACGTTTTTTATACCACTATCAAAAGGTTAAAGGAGTTTGTGTAATTTTAAAATAATACTATTTTTATTTTTCGTGTTGTTTTTTTAACATCCCAGGTCACCCTAGTCATGAAATATGAACAGAAAAAACTCTTTATGGCTCTGAAATTGTACGTCATATTTCAAAGAAACACATATCCATTATTTTTACTCTTTGTGATTAGTTTTAGGCTCAACATAAATATCCATCAGTATAAGAGAAGGTTCTTACGTACATATTTTTCTTTCTGTTTTAGTTTCCACCTTAAAAGGAGTAATAATAATTCATATCAGGACTTATTAAAATAATTACTCGACTTTGTAGACATTTTATTTTATATGAGTGCCCGATTTCTTTTAAAATATCATCTACAGTTATCCCAGTATTTTGTACCTAATCACCTAATATTAATAATAATTAACGGTTTCTTTCAGAAGCTAGCAAATGCAATATTATTTATTTATTTTTTAGAAACATACAGTCAACAATGATTAAATTACATAATAAAGATATTGAAAGACAGACCAGCGAAGTTTCTAAATAATAGTCATACTCGTACATAGTAAGTTATGGTTCATTCTTAAATGTGTGCGTGCGTAAATATGAATATGAGAGAAGGTGTATTTGTGTGTATTTGTATGAGAGTAAGTGTTCAGGTGTGTGTAACGTTATTAAAAAGCAAGTGAGAGTGTTACGCATCCGGAAAGAATGAGTCGTAATTTAATTTTAAAATCAATTAAGGTGCATGTTAAATATATCAATAGATGAAAAAAAAAAGAATTATAATTTGAACAAGAACGATATAGGAAAGAGTGCTTTTTATGTACAATATTATCCCCTTTTAGTGGTCCATAGGGCACTGCACTGGTAAATCGAGTGTACCGTAGTTAGAAAATCTTTTACATGAAGGTAAGGTGATCAGTCCACGAACAATGAAATATTGCAGTTCAAAAACCTTTAAAATTAATATTTCACTTCCGCCTTGTCAGGAATCGAACCTAGGACCTCAAGAACATAAGCAAACGCGTCAACCACTTCATTTCGAGACGGACTTATCTTCACTCGGTTTCCTAATAAATAATAAATAGATTTCCTCAGATAAAAATCATTTGGGATTTTTATCTGAGGAAATCTATAAGCTCAGATAAAAATCCTTTGGGATTTTTATCTGAGAATACCTAGCCATCGAATCGAAAACACTCGTCCAGGGTTCTGGTTCTATTTCACACACAGAACTGTATTCTTAATCCGCCCTGCTACAGATATATACATATATATATATATATATATATATATATATATATAATAGTCGTAGCGTAGTGGTAGGCGAACGCGCCAACCACTACGCTACGAGGCGGACGTTTCTCTACTCGATTTCCTCTTTCAGAATGTTTACCTGAGAGCAGCCATCGACTAAAAACACTCATCTAAGAGTCTGGTTGTATTTCACACTCAGAACTGTATTCTTAATCCGCCCGGATATAAACCTACATACCAGGTGCGTTCCGCCCATACATACTGTGGATACGGCACATCCCTTGACTGTTAATAATAATTAAAAATAATAATACGTAGTTTATTATTAAAGATTAAAAATATGAAAAGAAAATCTTCAAATATTCCTAAAATTATCTTGTTCCGTATTTCCTGTCAAGGTACCTTGGCCTTGATAGAATTCGTTAGATACGCTGGAATCTGGATACTACTCTTCATTTTGAGTCCAATCCTATTGCAAGTGATCGAATTTCCGCGCACGCGCATTAGGGTTCATAGCGTTGTCGTATTGCTCTACAAGACTCATAGAGATACGAGCATCCAACTCGTGTAATGCAATAAAAAGACGACTCTAATAATATATAGCATGAAGATTTAAAGAGCGTATTATTAAAATTTGGCCAAAATTTAAGAACATCTCGAGTTTTAGGTACTCGTAGAAAACTTATATTGCATTATTTTCGTAATATAATACGCACTTTATAAAAGTGATTCTATGCTTTATTGATTTTAATTATAATTTTACTTATAACTACGTACTATCATGCCTACTAAAAGTAATGACATGATTATTTTTTGTCACCATCCCTACTGATAATATTCACCGCACGCCCTGCTACATACACACTCGTATTGTTAACCGCTTGTAGCAATCTTAGAGTATCTTTTTAATCGAAGGCTTGGCTTTGTTTATCAAAAAACTACACAAGTAGATACCTTATTTTGTGAATATTGTAAAGTGCTATATGTTTGCTCTACTAATATAATATTTATCTGTCAGGTAAGGGAGACCTGGTTGGGTGTGACATGAACGCCCACATCCAGTCCAGCTCACACAACACCAACAATGGCCAGATGGGCGGAGGGGGCGGATCGGGAGGTGGCAACTCCTCGGATGTTATCGTCAAATCTAGCAGTGATGTTAAGGTAACAAATTTAATCATATTATAATGCAATAACGGTGGCATCGTGCGGAAGTGTACACTGGGCCACTGGGTGAGCCCTCAAAAATGATGACACAGTATTTTTAAAATTACTCCGCTTGTGACGTCTCAAGTTCTCTTCCCCTTATTCTCGGTGGCGTTCTGCTGATTGGTCAGCTGACTTACCGGAAATCTATTACAACTCTATTTTCATTGGTTGATTTGGAAGACCTAGTGACGTCGTTTAAAATATTTCGTTTTTATTCAAATCATTTTCATTATTTTTTTCATGCATTTTCAAGAAACTTCGCCGCGCAAGAATACATTTTTTATAGCCAATTCCCGTAGAAACTTCCTTATTCGGTAATTCGGTAATAATCACAAGTCATTTATCCTGCCAAGGTTGGTTTGATGCATTTTGTAGTCACCGCGTTTATGATTGGCAAACTACTAGGCGGGAATAGGGTTGTACATTTTAGAGATGTTTCGCCTTACGAAATGTTCATATTTTTATAGAATCCAAGAAAACATTTTTAAAATTCATTTTCGGGTAGAATTAAACATCCTCAAATTAAAAAAGCATAGATACACTGAGGTATGCTTTAATATAAATTATGCTTCATAGAACGATAGGTTCAAATCATGTTCTACGGGATTTTTATTTTTTGCATGCGTTTACACTTTGCTCCATATCTGGCAACACTGATGATTATTTTCATTTACAACATTATTGCGGCCTTAAACATTACCCAAAACACTTAATTATGTTGAATTGGTCAAACCGTATTCGTTTTTCTTTGTTTTTTAAGCAGTTTTATACATAGTTTGACGTTTAATCATCAATGTGGCTATTATATGAAGAAAAGTTATATCGCATTAAAAAAATTAAAATCCCCAAATTCATAATTCTCTAGTGGGTACAGACGATTAAGAATACCACCCCTGCGGTGCTATTCTGGACGCTCTCGCATCCATAGAAAACACTTTTATCTCGTGTATTTTGTATATAAAAATGTTTTCTACGACCGCGAGAGCGTTTGGAATATCACCCCTAGGCTATAAAAAAAGCTACATAAAAAATACCTACCAAAAGTTTAATTAGTGAGTTTAATATGTGAGTTTTGATATTTCTAGTAAAACCGTAAGGACCTAAGTGGTGTGTTGTGGCTTATTTGCGTGATTTTAATGCTTAAAATATATTATTAGGCTATGGAAATATTAAGCATTGCTGCCTATTTAAAGAAAACAACTTTGTTTTTACCTCAGATTAATAACGCGCTGCCCGGTAGCGCATTGTTAAGCTAGGGTTTCCTAGGACAGCGGTGCCCGTATCTTAACGGCCGTAGTGAACGGTGATGCGGTGGACAGCCGTCGTAACGGTGACTAGAGAGTGGTTTCCTAGGGAAACGGTGTAAATAAATGTTATGAAAACCGTTTTCCCAGGAAACCACTCTCTAGTCACTGTTAGGACGGCTGTCCACCGCATCACCGTTCACTACGGCCGTTAAGATACGGGCACCGCTGTCCTAGGAAACCCTAGCTTTACTCTGAGGTTTTTACTAATCTCAGTTTTATTCTATTGACATCCTCAAATCAATGGAATTTCAAATGACCCGTATAAAATATAAAACGTAAATTAAAAAAATAGTATTTTTAGTAGGAAATATTTTTGGCTGGCTCGAATCATGATTTAAACTTTATACTTTTGTGAACCGGTCGCGAAAATCTCTACATCAAATAGACAATCTACGAGTATTTAGAAAAGAGTGGTGACAATAACTATCAAGGCTCGAAAGAAATTTCAGCTTGTATGCTGGCGAAATGGAGATGTTGTTTTGAATTTTCCTAGCTCTGACTATGTTTGTTTTTCAAATGACTGTTTGTAGAAGGAGCATTTTCGCAAGCTTCCTTCGCAAACATATCCGTTTTCTCATCAACTGTTTGTTCTGGGATCCAAGCGAGATTTTTTCACATTGGTTAAAGCACACCTTGTTGATATAGATTAGAAATGCTCTATAAAAACACAAATGATTAGCCCGATAAAGCTCTTAAAATCGTATTAAAAATGTTCTCAATTACTTCTTTTTTTAAATTTCAATATTAATTCTAGATACGTAAAAACCTTGAATTTAAAAAAAACGTTATTATTTGTTTGTGCCACAGAAAATTATACCTGTTTAAGATAAACTAGCTAGCGTGGTGTAAAAGTAACAAAATCCAATATATTGTTTACGAAATAGATCGATGGATAAATTAAATAATAAGATGGCATTTAATTTTATTTTTTTTAATAAAAACATTGTACAAACATGTGTTGATTACAGAGACACAGCTTATAGTGACACAACCAGGAACGACCTATACCTGTGAAAATGCCCCGACTCGCTAGAAAATCCATGTTGAGTCGGGGCACTTGCAATCGCAACACAGCCATAAACATACATACACATACATACATACACACATTCATATATATTCACACACATATAAATACATATTACTTAAAACAGGGTCGATTTAAAATTGACTGCCTGTACAACACACGACTAACATTTCTAGTTTTCAACATACTACAACAGATGTGAATAACATTTTAGAGAAGATAGTATAGAAGTTTAGCCATCTACAGGTCTTATGACCTGTCATTGGCTGGTTTAAGTGGCCACTATACACACTGTGTAACATTCACCATTCTGCCCATATTTGAACATCTATATTCCTTCAATTATTTCACATGTTGATGTTTGTGAACTTAAAGAACTGAAACCTTTATTTATGCGGGTGAGATTCATCTCATTGAATTATTTCACCTACATACTAGGCATTATTTATTTTTGGATTTCCCGTTATACCCCGCGTCCCCAATATCTAAGGGAACTCTGCATCCCAGATGAACTAGCTGACAGACGTCTTACGCTTAGATCAGCTACATCTACGTCGAAAGGAAAAGTTATTATACCTCTACGCAAACAGCGCACTAAATTCGGCGAACGTGCATTTGCGGTCGCAGGCCCTACGGCATGGAATGCTCTCCCAGCAGAAGTCCGAAACTGTGAGAGTGAAGTGATGTTTCGGAAGAAACTTAAAACCCACTTGTTCTCTAAATCATTTGAATAAATTCTTAGCATGTGGTGACAAAGTACATTATTCTTCTTAAGTTAAAAAGTTAAAATTAAATTTATATCTTTATATAATCACTTTGTAAAGCGCCCTTGAGGTATTATATTACGAAAATGGCGCTTTATAAGCTATCCATAATAATAATAATTATTATTATGGCCCCCATTCCCCTGGATCTATAAAAGAATATCATTAGATCCGGCGGTAGATCTCATGTTAGTTAGTGGGTACTATTTGATTGTAACTTATTTCTTCAATTCCAGGCCTTGACATACTGTGATTTAAAATGTGTACACATGGGAGGGCTGGCAGAGGTCCTTCGTCTATACCCGGAATACCAACAAGAATTCTTAAATGACATCCAACATGACCTCACGTACAACTTGAGGGAAGGATACGAAGCAGAGGTAAGACAACAAAATTTGTGTTTCTTGGGCATACTTTAAGAAAGCATTGAGTAATAAAAACAGATCAATATAAAATCGTTTACATTTTTTTTAAACCCGGTAAGAAATAAATTATTTCTTTAATCAGCTGCATATGGCAATTTCGCGTAACAATTTCCTACTTCTACTTTAGAAGAACATTGTGTGACTTTATTTTTAAAATGAAACCTGTTAAGTACCTAAAAATACATTACATCATGGTATTAACTCATTACCTTTATTTTTTGTACATCGTTTTCATCATCTTTCAAGTATTTCGCAACCCCAGAAGCACACTGTCGTAAATCTAAATTTGGCTGTCTTGATTTATGAATGCCTACAATAACCACTTTTTTTAAGAACTCTCACATGTCTACGATTTTTTGAGCGAGTATTCTATACTATATACCACAAACTTTAATATTCTTACAAATCATTTGAATAAAATGTCGGAAAGAACACTGCAGTATTATGCTCAAGTGTTTGTTTTATATTTTAACAGTCAAATAAGCAAATACTACAAAAACTGGGCATTATAATATCAATATAATTAAGTTAACCCTTTTCTTGGTAATGTATCCTATAGGATACGATCTCATTTTTTTCTCGTGAACTTTAAGTCATGAGAAATAATTAATTATTAATTACAGTGTTTTAAACACGAGAATAATTGCATTCAGTTAAAACTACTGTATCATATTTTTCATTAACTGCATTTTCATAATTCATAATAAACTTCAGTTAAAAATAAAAAAACATGTTTGGGATTTTAAAGCCTTTTCAATCTTCAAATGTGTAAAAAAAATCGTTCTGCCAAGATTAGAGGCAATAACAAATTTTAAAAATGTATATTATTTACTACCTACTCCTACAAAATGACAAATTTAGACATACCACAGTGTAGTTCAGGGGGTACGATTTATTGCACAAGCAAAAAAACTTTTTTTTTCAATTCCGTTTGAAGATTTTTATTTTAAAGTAATTTAATAGTAAATCACTTCATGAATATATTGGCTAAAATTATCTTTTATAAATTTCAATGTATGTAGACAGTCACTATTTTTAAATAATTATGTGCATGATAAATCACAGAGGAATCTACATAACATACTAACATGGTATTAATCTTCTTATTGTTTTTGTCGTAAACCCTTAAACAGCACATAACCTTTCCAGTAAATAATAATGTAAAATATATTTGGTCCACCCGGGACAGGTTTCCATGACTGACATCAGATGCATCAGTCCAACTGGAGAAAGTGACTCTACTCCAGCCGTTCTTCCCCCTCCGCCACTGCCAAATTGTGATGTAGGGATGTTTTTGAACCACTGTAATTCCACATAGTGAAAGCAGCATGTTATTTACTACTGCAATGACATAAAACCTGTCTGCAAAGTAGATGTGTGTACATATTCCAATTTTCTCTTGTATGCTGTATACAAGAATTTCAACAATAGAAATCCCACGTCCCAAAAATCTATGTATGTATCCCTTAAATATAAAAATTAACGAATAGTTTAAAAAAATACATGTATCCTGTGTGCCCCGTAGAAAATTATAGAAACAATGGCAGTCATATTGGATCCAAATAAAGCCATGTATGACTGCAGTTAGCATGCCTATTATTTATTTTTTTATAACTCAAACATAAACTAACAAGACTGTTCACAGTCGATATTATCCTAAGAGAAATTGTCAAATTCCATTTATATTTTTTAGCTGTATGGATAAACCCAATTGAATTCATTGTCATCAAAAGAACTGGAAATGTGTTCAGATTCACTGTAATCTAAACTAAATGATAATAACACCTATTATTTTATTGGTTGGTTGGTTTTTTTATTGCCATCAAGTCAGCCAATGTACAAAAATGAACAAAAGTTAAATAAATACAAATGATGACCAATGCTAATATTGAAATGTATTATTAATGACGGTGCAACTAAGCACTTTTATAATATATTTTTAATCCACCAGAAGATGTGTTACATCACATAACTAGGCCATTTTTAATAATTCCCAAGAATATCGAGTTGTGGTCCTGTGGCTAGTGTTGCGGACTCGCGGATCAGAGGTCCGAAGTTCGAACCCCACTCTACCCCGACTTGATTTCCATTTTCTAATAGTGAGTTATTTACAACTCGTTGAAAGTTGAAATAGGCTACCAAAATTTTTACATTTGGGTAAATTATTAGAATGCAAATATTTATTTTTGTTAAAAAAAACGAACCTCACTCTACCCCAGCTTAATTCCTATTTTCTATATTGATAACTCATTCGAAATTGAAATATTTAGGTAAGTGGTAACGCAATAATTTTTTTTTGTGATAATGAAATGTTATTAAAGCCGTAAATGTGTAAAAATAGAAAACAATGTAACACAAACTTATAAGAAATTACCACACATACTATTTAATCATTATAAATACTATAATTAATATGCCATTTTTTCCCTAGTGATGTTGAGTGTTTGATGTATACTAAATGCACACAAGCTGTATGTAATATATGTGCAAAATATGCACCTTTAACTTGTAGAAACCAAAACAACACCAACAATGTAATATGCACTGGTTATAAATTCTCGTAGTGGTAATCAATCTGGATTTCTTTATAATCAGATTCCATTCGAGATTCCATACTATAAAATACAGTAGAGAGCACAGTTGGATAGTTTACATAGCGCCATTTTTGTAGGCTGCATAATAAATATCCCAAAATGTTTTACAGCCACGGAGCGTACAGATGGTTGGGATTGTAGTTCTTCGTTTCCAAGTATGATCGATTTCAATAACAATCGAGCATGATCAAGCAATAAAATTATAAACAACAAACTTTGCTATGAACTGGCTGACTGCTAGTAATTTGTATAATAAAATTTCATGATTTATTTCATCAGTGTGTTCAGAATAAACAATATTTAAAACAAAAAATATCAACTGTAAGTGAATCATTTTCTTTTTCAGCAAGAATCTGATGGTAATGGACTACCATCTCTTACATTGCCTTCAATTTCTGAAGATGATGAAAATGCTCCTGATGATCACACAACAATATCCCCTGCCAAGAAATCACCTCTCCACCAATCTACTAGTCCAAGGCATCCTAAACTAACAGCAAGGTAATACATATATAATTATGAAAAATTTTACTCTAATCTCGTAATCTAAAAAATAGCATTTTCACGGAAAAAGGTTTTAAAATTTTCCAGCAATCGATGATTTTCTCATTATAGGGTTGAAGAACTGAGAGGTAGAAATAGATCTCTAACAACACCAAGTGTTTTAAGTCATAGAGAACTGCGGGAAAGGGTGGAGAGACAACGGTCAGTTGTAGTTCCCCCTCCACCCGGAGATGACTCTTTAGAAGGCCTTAACCTTGAAGTTCACAACACAAGATCTTCGGTAGAACGACTTGACACTCAAGTCTCTAGCCTGCATCATGATGTAGCTGCACTCAGCATGGAGGTATAATATAATATATTCTTCGTAATATTAAGTTTATACCTATTTGACTTACAGAATCATAGTACAATTAATATATTATGTAAATAATGTTTACTATTGACCCCTAAACAAACAGCAACATGGAAATCTCAGGTTCTAACCTAACCTATACTATTCAGTCTTAAGCAAATCAATACATTGAAAAATATATGAAGCCACAATATGCAAAAGTTCAACAATGCCCTAACAAAACAAAACAACAGTTAAAAAGCCAGTGTACAGAAATCATAAATTGTATTTACACATGGGGAAATAACTTCTGTGATTAATTGTATTTTCTTCTGCAGGTAAGAAATGCAATCCAGGCCTTACAAGAAATGACAACACCGATGCACTGGCATGCCGCTCATTCAAATCCCAACCTTCAATGGACACACGGCATCAGCACTCATACATCTGCGCCGCTGGCAAGAAGTTCCTCACATCCCCCGGAGATGTTCTGCTGGGTGGATGAACAAACTGGAAATCAGGAATCACGTCCGAGATCTAGTAGATCTACGCAAACAGAGTGTGATGAACTCTACTTACTTCCAGCTGTGACTCAGTATATAGCTGAGAATCCCACAACCGTAATGCTTCTACTTGGTCTAGATCCCGGTGATTTCACTTCCATACACGAGGACAATAGACGGGCCATTTGTAGTATTCTAGACATTGATAACGACATCAAACCTTTAAGTACCATTCAAGAAACATCCAGTGTTCAAGATTCTTCAGATGATGTATCTAGTAGTTACACACCAACGCAGAGATTGAGTTTAGAAAAATTAGATAATGATTGTAAAAAGAAAAGCAATGATTTCAAAAGAGAAAATACACGCGAGAGAAAGAGCAGTAGTTTTAGAAGACACCGATTTTCTGCGGGGGATCTTGACAGTGAATCTGAAAAGTTACTTCCTAATACTACTAGTATTACAGCCACTCGTAGTTTGAAATTTCATCCTTCAGAGAGTTGAATAAATGAAAGCTTTCTTTATTGTGATAATATATTGAATTCATTATTTTACGACTGCACAGTCTACATTGTGATAACGTATATAAACAGGATTATCTGAAAGATGAGACAAAACTTTTGAATACAGTAGTATTTTTAACATTCACTAAATTTATTTCATGTTAAACTCACTAAAACATATTGAACATGTTAATATCTTAGTTTACTTCGTGAAAATGAAGACAATTAATTAATAGGGTCAATTGAATTCTTTATCTTTACTTATACTACTAAGCAATTATATATAACCAACGTTAAATTTGGTAATTGTTGCTTTATTTCATCTCCAGTTTGTAAAATGTCTATGTTACAAAAAATATATATTTCGACGGGTAATCTAATTTTAATGTTTGGAGACATCAATTCCTCATGTTTCAATAAAACTATAACTGCAATATATTTCTCAAGATACATACATATAAATTAGTATATAAATATTGTGTCTGTGTACTTATGTATTATGAGAATGGCTACATAATAATATAACATTTAGATACATTAAATGACACAAAATCCTTAAATATGTCACATGAAATATGAAACTTGTAGGTGTTGCATAAATGGATTTTATTTTGACCTGACAATGATTTGCTATATTATTTTTAGATAATACGTACATTACATCTAATATAGCTGTACATACATATAGTATTTATTATATTATCATTCCAATACAAGTAATATTGAAATTCTGTTTTAAAAATCAACCAATTAATTTTATTGACCATATTTACTGAGATTATTCATAAGCTATTTCAAATTTTAATTGTTTATTTAAATTTCCTAAGCTAATATAGGAATCCCCGTGCAAAAAAATTGAAAAAAAAACCTTTAATTTTAGAACTTATTAAAGAAATAAAAAACAAATCCCTACATTTAATTATAAATGCCACTATCCACTTCATTTAATTATAAATGTCACAATTTACAAATTTTTAATATTTGTATTTAAAAATGCCCAAAAGTGATAAAAATCGTAAATAAAGTACTGGACTTTACCAACAGAGATGAAGAACATTTCAGAGAAGTGAAATAGAAGTCTAGGGATTTATAGGCCTTATGATCTGTCGTTGGCTGGTTTAAATGGCCGCTTTACACACTGTGTAACATTCATCAATCTGCATATGTTTGAATATCCATATTCCTTCAATTCTTCCATCTGTGAGCTGAAGCATTATTGCTCCCTAGGAAGTTGAATCCAGTCCTTGTCAACAGAAATTTGGACAAACTCAAAATGTATTTGAATTCAAATATATCACATTTTGTTCTCAACCGACAAAAGGGGGTTTACAAAATGATTATAAAATGCAAAAGTTTTTTTGACCAAATATTCATTTACGTAAAAAAAAACATAGACACCTGACTCCCGCTTTACGTAGTTGATACGTTACACGCAATGCCGTGTAAAAAAATATACTAAAAGAATGGTGGATTAATTTCTTTGTATATAAATGAATTCAGGATACAATTTTTTTTTAATTAACTATTCTGGCTGTACCTTTATTTATTTTTTCAATTACCTACTTTAAAAAAAATGGTAACAAAGATTACTCACTACTCACTATCTGACAAAAAAAGGCATACCCGTTTACGCACACATGGCACTACATGATTTTCATCACATGAAACATACAGAGCCATCCGCATACTTCTCTACACCTACTGAGTTGTAAGTACATGCTAAGGTTGTAGGAAAGTCCAAAAACTAATACATAGTATTACTGTTACACATTATTAAAATGATTTTCGGAAAAAAAAATGGCACTCTTTTATTTTGAAACCATGTAACAAAAATTAATGTAAAACGTGAGTACGGTGTATAAAATTTACCAGAATACTGCCCTCATAAGCACAAAGGCAGCTTTACGGCAAAAATCACACTAATGAATCAAAAATGAAGTAATGTTCTGTAAACAATTCCAAACTGTTTGATATAAAGCAGAAAGCAAAAAAATCAAATATTTCAGTACGTAAACCGATATAATGTTTTTTAAGGTTTCATGTTTGTTAATCAATAACACAATATCTAGAAATTCATAAGCAAAAACTCAGTGTAGATATGACACACGCTGGTTAGCTGGCAGTTTAGTGAAATGGAAAAATGGATAAAATAAATTTTTTCTTACGCGCAGTGAAATTTAGAGCATTTACTTATACGGCGAAGATTCTCAAAAATGGATGAAAAATTTATAAAAATGAACTGCTTTGAACGACGTCACCGATTCTTCCGAATTAACCAATGATAGTGTTGTGATAGATTTCTGGTTTGCGGAAAGCCAATTCATCAAACAGCAGAACTCACCGAAGAGAACTTGTGACGTCACAGGTGGAGTAATTTTATAATCACAAAATTTTTCAGATTATAACGTTAATAACGATACATAATTATTTTTTTTAAAGTTTTGGGCTTAGCTCGATAGTCTATTACAAATAAAAGAAATATTTTTAAAAAACCACTGAACTTCCTCATTGAGGTACTGTGTTTTTACTTATAATTAATTACAGTTTCTTTTTTAATTTGCATAGCGTTGATAAATACTTAAAAGTGTCGTATCTCAAAATATGACTTTTGCAAATAGCTGCCTTTTTGGTTATGCGGCAGAATAGTAACTATTCATTGCAATTTTTTGTTTTTCAATTAACAGAATGATTAATATTATTTTTGGTTAAATTGTACAAAAACTTGAAAAATATCCACGTTTGTAATCATGAAAAAATGACTATTTTGCAAATAATTGTAAAATTTATAAACTTTCCCTTGTAAGTTTAGTATCCCCCACAACAGTAAAAAATATTTAAGAATAATTAAATTAAAAATTAATTAAGACTTTAATAAAATGGTTGTTTTGATTGGATATAAGTGTTTTGATTGTTGTTTAAACTGTTATGTAAATATAGAAAATTGAACATTAGAGTATATTGATGTGTTCCAGAAGAACCAAATAAGTTGAAAATTTTAGGGAAATGAACTGTCTGCTGAACTAAGTATCTCTTATTAGCGCATTAAAATATATTTGTAATAAAACTGCATACAGGAAAATCTGTTGGATTTTTAAAAACATTGTCGCTGGTCGATGAATGCAAATGCATATCAATGTGATGTAAAAGTGTAGTGCCTCAATTGGAGAACCTTCCGAAGCCTATAAGGTCATATTATTGCAAATGTGCGGGGGTCATCAATTATCAATTATAGATAAAGGAACAATCATTTTTTTCCATTAGAATAATAAAATGGAACATTGTAAATAAAGAACTTAGTACCTACATGTGTTTCTTTTCTAAATTGTTCTCATAATTCTAAGAAAGAAAATACCGATTCAAAAATTTTATTTAATTAAAACACCAACATTATGTCCATAAATGTTTACATCCAGTGAAAATTTTTGATTTTTTACTAACCCTGGTTAGGTCACGACAAAACATTTCCTGAAAGTATTATACTTAAATATATATTATTTATTTATTTATATTAATATTTGAAGTATGAAACTGTACCTCCATAAACTTTAAGATTATGAATGCTGAAGCTAGCAGGGGCGAATTGTCCATATAAGTGATTATGTGCAACTTACCATTATATTTGACTATCGATAATAATGGTTTATGGTAGTTACATTTATGGTAAAATAAATCAAATAATTGTAACTAAATGCTATTAAATATTTGTTTATAACCACTTACAGACTTTTCTATGTCCACCGGTTTCGAGACGCACCAGTCTCTTCGTCAGGACACCCATTAAACTAAAATCCAAAACCCACCTTCACCATAGTTGTACAAAAATATAAAACTAACATGCTGATTTGAAATCAAATGCTTTTAGTAGGCAACCCCTACATGTATTATTAGTTTAATTGGTGTCCTGACGAAGAGAAGGGTGCGTCTCGAAACCGGTGAACATAGAAAGGTCAGTAAGTGGTTATATATAAATATTTAATATCATTTGAAAAATGTTTGACCACGAAGTTAATGCTTCAAATATTAATAAAATAATTGTTATTTATTATAAATTATTACTGTCACTGTTTATATATTCCTCCAAAAATAAATATCAATAAAGCACGCCTAGCGCTCAGCCCGCTCCCAGTGAAGAAGAAACTAGCAGATTGCTTCAGCTTATTTTTTCATAGAAATATGTATATTGTATTTAAATTTGTAAAACCCAGTTTCTGTTTTATCCTCCTTAAGTAAGCATGCAGATCACAGATATTATTTGAAAATTATCTATTTGAAAAATAGCATTTCGGACATGATTTCATAAGGTCTACAGTATTTATACAGTTTTTTTTTTTACAGTAGGACTTATAGGTGTATGTTTTATAAAGTAGGACATGTGGCACTCAACATGGCACAGAGCTTTATGTTGACATTTCAGTGATAATCAGAATAATATCTACTGAATGTCATGGTGGTATTTTTTAATAAACTTTTATACAAGTGTTATATTAAAATAGTGTAGAATTAGAATATAGCTTCATATATCGCAAAGTTAATAATAATTGCTGTTTGAAGTTATTTGATAGATAATTGGTAATAACCTTCTGTAGTCAACAACTGAAGCAGAAATATGATTTTCACAAAACCACAAAAAAAATAGTCATTTATATATTACTTACATATAAATATGTAAGTTAGATGTGGGTAAGACCATGTCACTGAGAGGATACATATCACTTGATCTGCATCACCAAAGTGACCGAATCTTTTGAGTTCAATTGAACGAATGTATCTTTTGCTCATTCGGCTCATTTAGTTTATCGTATCTCCGCATCTTTTGCATCCTCATATCATTTGTGTCTTCATATCTTTCGTGTCTTTCATGTCTCTAGTTCGTTTTGTTCTTTTGTTCGCTTGAGCCGAATATGTATGAGCGGTGAAAGAAACAAATAGTTCTAAACCTTTGGCTGGTTTATCAACATGATTTTCTTTTATCGGTTTTAAAATATTGTTCTTCAGGTATTATAATATTGCAAACCTGTAGAAAACAGATAAATTGTTTTATTTACTAAGAGAACGTTAATATTATAAGGCATTTTTTTATGGAACTAATTGGCACAATTATATTTCATGCAAAGTTTGTTCATTTTTTTACAATTGATGTTTTATGCTCTTTATATTTTTTTTAAAGCAGGTTTTTATATTTATAACGTGTAAAGTTATACAATATATAAAATAAACAAATGCAAAAAAAATACATAATAAATTTGAAAAATCAATAATAGGCCTCCCAATATAGATGACTAACCAAAAAAGTTATTTCACAATCAGATTGATATTTTTAATTTTTAACATCGTTTCATTTTTTATTATTATTAAATGTTATTTCTTCTATTTGAATTGTTATTCTTCGTTAGTAATATTTTAATCGCTTTTTGTTTGAAGTTACTTTATATTTTTTATGCTAACTATTATGGTTTAACACGGGCTCAGTATAGAAAGCCGTAAAAGGTTAGTGACTATGTATGTTAACAACTGTAATTTTAAATATGGAATAAGTCAATTAATTCATAAAAGTGTTTCTTTAAATATTGATTTTGAACATTAAAAGATATAATATCTAATGAACTCGAGCGAACAAACTAACCTCTTGTTCACATTAAAAGGGCATTAATGAAATATGAATTAGAGATGGTAAAAAAAATAGAACTGCTGTTTTAAAAAAGTTTTCTTCCGAAACACCTAAAACATTTTCACAAAAATAAATTAAATCGTTTAAAAATACAAAAACTAAATCACCAAGCGCAGAAGTGAATAAAAATAAACATTTCGCTTCGCACGAAAAATTCAGCGCCCTGCTGCACTCCGTACCGCGCTTCGCCCTAACTTAAAATCTTCATCCATAATACTTACCTACTCGTATTCTCATATTATAATCTCCCAAGGACGAAGTACATACACATATACGCATGGAATCTCCCCGACCCATCTCCACTCTCCCCTCCACCCCTCTTTGTCCATCCGTGTACAGATACAGAGTGTACATGTAGGTACCTTACCTACTTACTAACCACATAGACAGGGGACGGACCCAATCTCGGTCAATGAATGAACGAAATGAACTAGAGATCCAAATGACACGAAGACACATTTAGGCGCTCTTATCTTTCGTGAACTAACTGACCGAGATGTGAGGAGATACGTATCTCTAGTTCAATGTTTCCGACGTTGTCAGTACGACCGGTTCGTTCGCGAACTACACACCTCTAATGTAAGTACAAATTAAAAATAATGTTTTTTAGAAAACCTATAAAAAAATCACTGCTCATCACTGGGAGCTAGTTAGTGGATACATATAATCTCCTATGCACTATAGATATGCTGGATAAACAAAAAGATAAGAAGTAGAAAGAAGAAGAAGAAAGAGAAGAAGAAATAGGAAATAAAGTGTATGATTTGTAATGTTAAGAATAGCATTTCCCAAACTGAGATATAACATAACATGAGCATCTACAAACTCATTTTGAGGATAGCAAAACTTATCTGTCTTAAGAGTTATATATTAGAAACATCCTTCGCATCATTCCAACAGAAGCAATATTACTGATAATTGAACTGTCATTTCTATACAGATAGTTAGGTAAATATATTTAAGATATACAGTGATTGAAACATGCAAAAATGTTTTTTTCTGCCATGCTCTGTGCGCCTGTTGGGCATTTAATTAAAAAAACTCTTTCATGATCCCAGATAAAATAAGTTAAATAATACTCTAAATGCATAAAAACCACTTCAAAGTAATTAAATTTTCACTGTAATTCAATCAAACTTTGAGAATATTTCAAAACGTTAAGAGTCACCTGTCTTCATAGAAATTTGTATTGGAGTTTTGACAAACGGTTAGCCCGAAAAAATTCTAACGATACGTTAATTTATTTATCAGTTCGGAGAAAAACTTAGAGCCGGACGCTCATTGGTCTGAATTATATATTTTTTTAAATATAGAGCGGAATGTAGGTCGGTGTAATGTTCAAGTACATAAAATACCTAGCATCGGCGGCCCGCTGGTTTTTGTAATGGACCATAACCAAATAGATACACAAACTGGATTCTTACATGCCTCTTTATTTACTTAAAAAATATAATATAATATTTATTTGAAAAATATATATTCAGAGGGAGGATGTTTTCAATCAATGTAAAAATTCTATGCTACCTGTCAACGGAAACTGGTATTTCCCAACTTACCAAATAAAGTTAAAAAAATTAATAAAACAAATTATTGTTGTTGTAATTTTAAAATAATCTTATTCTTCATTACATAGAACAATTAATTTGTATATTATAATACGTCCAAAAAAATCTGTACTAGAATTGAAATTTAAAGTTATTTGATTTGTTTTGCCAGAAATAGAAACGGGAAATGTTTGCAAAGAGTTTATATCATCGGGATAAAAAGGTTCAATTACTTTTTTCCCAGTTCCTTCTTCTGTAATTATTAACTCGCATTGTTGACCAACAAATCCTCCCTAAAAAAACACAAAAAAAACATTAATTTTTTTTAATTACCCAAAATTACAACAAAAACAACACATAATGTTATGTCTCTTCGTGTCATATTGTTATTTTTATCAACTAGTTATTAATTTGAATTAAATAATGTTACATAGTACTTATTTTTCTTACATAAACGGCAAAAATTGCCTTTAACATATACATTGAACATAAATAGAAAGAAAAAAAATACATATGTACATATATATATACATAATAAAAATGATAAAATTGCATAACTATAACGATAGTAACAAGTAAATACACATAAGTAACCAAAAATATTAACGAAATATGTACATAAATATGAAAAAGCAAAAACGAAAAACATTTTTAAACATAGAGAGAAGTTTAAGAATTATATTGAGAAAGAAAAAGAAAAATCAGACTCGTTTTATAACTATCAATTCCAGAACCAAATATATCAGCCTTATCCTCATACTGATATTAATAAAATTGCATTACTGTGGAGCCTAGGGATAGGCGAGTGTATGTTATAGTTGGTCCTAGAACTTGCAGAGCAAAAAGAAGATCTGCGGCGGGTATGTCGACCAGGTGCACGAAAACACAGCAACTCCAGAAAATCTGGACAGTCAATGAATGAATTGATCACTTAACAAAGTAATATTATGTCTGTTGGAATTCAAGTTTTAAAAGATTTACTAAAGATAGCAATTGATTATAATTAAATAAGGCAGCTGGAATATGTAGTATAAAATTAATATATTGTAGAAATTTCTTCTGGGCTCACTCAAGTGAATCAGAATGTACATTATAATGGAGCGACCAGACTGGAGAAATATATTCTAAACAACTTATAACCGGGGAGCAATAAAATAACTTGATTGGTGTGATATTTTTTAAGTCAATAGTAACTAGTATGGTATGTTTATGAACAAAACAAAATCACTGTAAATTTAGAGTTTGAAGACTTAAGACTTTATTTTCAGGACATTGTGTACCTAAATTTTCAGATCACAGAACAATTTATTAATATTAAGGAATCACCTGGAATTGTATTTGAATACTTAAAAGTTGTGCAGAATTTTCCCATTGCAATTTTATCCATTGAGGTGAATCTTTATCCGAACACCAACAAGTATCTTCTTTTCCATCAAACATCAACAATTTTCCATATTGATTGGCATCTTTATTTAATACAGAACTAACCCTAAAATGAATTTTCAAAAGTTATTAAATACAACAAAATTCGTGTAACCAATAGGTTAATAGGCACGTTTAACTTTAAATAAATAACTTACCGACTTTGGAATTTGTATTTTTCTAACACGTTATGCACCATTTTCATAAAAATATTAAGATAAAACTTAATGTTGATCATAACATTCCATTTCACATTATAGGTTACTCTGATACATATCGTGTTACTATTTGAACAATTATCTTATAGAGTAAGAAATACACATTTTAACATTTATTGTTTTAATACTATCTGGATTACAAATACAATCTCCACATGTAAACGGCATGTGTCACAAGTACGTCACAAGAACAAATATGTTACATATGTCAAACAACAAACGGACACTTCACCAAAAATCTGTCAGAGCTGTCAAAATTAAAAACGGCCATAGACAAAATAAGTAGCATGTTGCATTCTGCATTCGCGTTTGTGAGCGCCGGCCGAGAAGGGAGATGTGAGAGAGTTTATTTTTTATTTTATTTTTTGTTTTTTTTTACAAAAAACATAAGAGTTAAAACGGAGTATTCAAAAAATAAAGAGTTATTACATAGCGATGAAATACATATTAACAGTAAAAATAATTAACAAAAAAATCCACCAAGGCATGGCCGGGTTACATAGGTTTCATACCTATAGTAGGGTCAATTTAATAGGTCACATTTGGCACTTGTCGGTTTTAGCTTCATAGTGAGGTAACCTGCTTAAAAACATCGATTAAAGTGAATGAATCGATTCGGACTTCAAACATAATATATGTCAATTGAATTCAGTTGCTATGAAAAAGTACTTATAGGTACTGTAATTTTATTTTCAAAATCATAAGTCGAATCTCTGTCCCATTATTATTTTCTATCTTAAATTTAAGGAACAAAATAAGATATGTACATAATTTAACAAAAATATCAACATTCGATTTTTCTCGGCAACATCCCTAGTGTTTAAAAAGAAAAAGGGTTCACTGATGCAACATTGTAACGACGTTTAGAACAGAAAAAGTTTATCATGTTTAGAATGGTTTATTAGTGAAAACAAATCATAAAATTACCTTATTTTGTCATTATTACAATAAATATGTAATCGTAATTGAAAAAAGTTAAGCAATTGTGCAGTTCTAAATTCGAAAAAATAAATAATATTTTACTACCGCCTTTACAAGGTTATGTTGCTGAATTTTGATGAAGTGTCAAATGTGACCTATTAAATTGGTCCTACTATAGTATACAAAAAATGTTTATGAATTTTCTACTCCTATTATAAAAAGACAGGTGTAATATTTTTGTGTAATATAATAAAGAGAAAAAAAAATATTCTGTAAAAGATTAAAAGGCACTTTTTTTATTTTATAGTAATTAAAAACGGTAGGTAATAAAAAAACACGAAAACATTCCTTTTTATCAAAGGGCAACTAAATATATCAGAGAAAAAAAATCATATCTTTAGTTTGAATTCAGAACAGTGCGTGTTTTTTGAAAGAAGGAAAGTTTTGAAAGATTTGGGATGAATGAAATATTATCAGTAAAAAAGAATGAAACATTTTTGGACCTATAAAATATCCATGTCTCTGTGCTAGTCTCGTTTTACAATGTGGTATTTTTAACACACGATTCCTTCTTTGACTTGATCTATTTTAATTGTTGTAAATACATTTTGGTTCGTAAATACATATTTTAAACAATAGATTTGTCTTATTTCTAAGTTTAGCTTCTTGGAACAATTGAAAAGAGGGAAAAATCCGATTTTTGTGAAGAATTATTTTTAAAATAAATGTTGGAATAGTTTCTAATAGTTATTTAAAGCTCACCCCCATCTTATTATTCCATAGAAAAGCGATGACTCTACAAGTGCATAATATACCATTTTAATAGTATTTAGCTGGGCATAAATACTTTACCGTTTGAACACATGGGTTAAATATCTCAGTTTATTAACAGTTACTTCAAGATGATTAGTTCATTTATATTGACTGTCAATGATTACTTCCAGGTATTTTATGCACCTTTCAGACTTCATTTTTTTTCTGTTTTTACATCATATGTCTAGATTAAATAATTATAATGAAACATTACATTATGGGAAGGAGAAGGGAAAGAGGATTTTGAGTTATAAAATAGAATAAACAATGTTTTACAACAATAAACTTAGCGAATAATTCACTATAATATTTTATTTCGTAAACGACAATTATCTGGAGCATTGTGTGCTTACACTTTTTGTTTCAAAGTCACATTGTCAAGCTAGCATGCAAAAAAGGTGTAGTATCATAGTATTTTAAAAAAATGATTTGACGTGTAGGATTTGACTTTTTATAACTCATTTTTATACACATATGACATTCCTTTATTATTTTTTTTCATTTTATCACTAGTGATCGAGAACCCCTGGGTCGTCAAAAAATCTATATGTATTACTGCTGTGGTCTCGTTTCTTTTTATTTCCCATGGATTTTTTATTAAATTTTCAGAAATAATGGTTGCCAATAAATCATGAGAATGAAATGTGTTGTGTTGAACTGTATTTTTTTATACATTTTAGAGAAGTTTCGAAACACAATGAAATATTCGTATCCATGTGATGAAAACGTTTTCAAAATTGTGAAGAGCGTTTATTCAAATCATACTCTTATTTCCTTTTTCAATACGAACGAAGTAAATTAATAATAAGTTTTTCTGGGTTATTATACCGTGTGTCATTCATACTATACTCTACCGACGTTTCGCATTACGACGTCCATCATGTTATGATAACATCAAAGTCGGTAAAGTGTACGAACGAGACACGGCATAATAACCCAGAAATATTTATTGATCATTTGAACCGCCTTGAAAATCTAAGAAGTTTAATCGCGAAGTAAATTCAAATCACATATTTTATTATCTTTTTTTATTATCATGAACGGATGAACGTTCAAATAAAAGATTAATTTCTTTATGGTATTGTATCAGTCAAATCGTCAAATGTCGTTTTTCTCAGGTTTTTTGACAGATTGTGGACGAATCAAACAAATCTCCGTGACATATTCCATTTTCTTTTTAATCTACTAATATACACATAAATAATTATTAGTGAAACCTTAATAGTGCATGACTTTTAATTTTGCGTATGAAGTTTGCTTTTTAAAAATTGCTTTGCAATGGCTTTTATCACCGCACCTTTACATCTTATTGGAAATAATATACAAAATGTTATTTATGTTACACAGGTAATTATTATTAATAAATGTTTTACAACTTTAAGAGATTAAAACGTATTTTTGTACCGTTATATCACAAATATAATTTTAGGATCTACTCGGAAGTTCCTGTTTGTCTGTTGATAACTTATCACTTCAGCAACCAATTTTGATAAGTTATCCCCAATTGAACCCAACTCCTACTACAGAAAATATTAATCAAGACATTCGTGATATCCCACAGTTATCATTTGGTGGCATCAATATCCAAAATACTCTCTACGACCAAATAAATAATATAAACGTACAAGAATCACCTACTGAGTTGTCTTTCAAAACCAGTGCTTCAAATAGTTTTCCTGACCTTCCACAATTAATATTTAACGATTCCTTTGAAACAAATGAAGATTTTAAAGCAATTCCTACCATAGATCCAAACAGTATAATTGATGAAGATTTTGGCCTATACAGCAATGTCAAAGTTGATGATAAAAATATTTCACGAGAACATTTTAATTTTGAAGATCCTGAGAAACAACAAAAAGTTATTTCCAAATACCGTAAACAAGCGGTGAGTCCTCGTTTGATTTTATAAAAATAATTTATACTAGAAATAATATTTTTTATAAAATTTTACCAAATCAAATGAGAAAGTTCAGTGCTATGGGAAATTGGATTAAGATTAAAGTTCGATGTTTTATTACACGCGGTAAAAATTAGAATATTTGTACGGCGAAGTTTCTCAAAAATATATAAAAAAATTCATGAAAATTGTTTGAATAAAAACAAACTACTTTGAACTACATCCCAGTTCTTAAGAATCAACCAATCAATGACAGCATTGTTGTGTTGTGATAGATTTCCGGTAGCCATTTTTTTTCAACATTTATTTTGTGTATGTTATGCTATGGGACTACTTTTACACGTCAGCAGAACTTGCCGACAAGAACTTGTGACGTCACGGGCGGAGTAATTTAAAAACCACCGAACTTCCTCATTCACATCTTTTATAATCATAGGTTATATACATACATAGGTTAGCATTTGTAATTTTTTAAATTACAAGTTAGTGGTTTGATAATTCCTTACAGTATTATACCACTGGTTTATAATAAATAGACTAGTTACTTTTAACTTGTCCTTTAATTTGGAAAAGAGATATACAGCAAATAACTATACATATGCAAACATTTTGAGAAAGAGATGTGCCTACATATTTCTTCAGTTCTTATTTCTCTGCAACTCATTACCATAACAACTGTAACAATAACAATAATAACTGTCAGTGTATTATTTTTGCACTTGAAAATTATTAACTTTATTAAATCTCACCCACAGAAGTCAACAGATGGAAGAGTTGACGAAATGGGAAAGTGGCCATTTAAACCAGCCAACCTTTCATAATATAAAAGCCTTGACTTTCATATGGCCTTCTAAAAATGTTTTCCCTCTCCGTTGCAATGGATTTAGATCTAAACAATGTATATTTATGTCAATTTTTTTCATAAATAATGGATTAATTTTACTATCTATTTTTTTCAGTCTACACCCTGTAAACATTGTGGGAAATTATACCTTAGTCTGAATGTTCTCAAAAAACACATATTGAGGTACCATAAGGATCAAACATTTTCTTGTGATAAATGTACCAAATGCTTTGATTCATCAGTAAGTATTTGATAAAAGTTTTTACCTACATCATAATATATGCTAACACCTTTCATAATCGCTTACTGATTTAAAGGTCTTAAGAGGAAACCTGGTCTGAATTTTCTTCATATAAACATATTTCCGTATTTTCTCCCTGGATTAGGGCACTAGAGTTATGATTTTTTTGCACAATATAGATAACTAGCCGACCCGACAGACGTTGTCTTGCCCGAACGTTGGATTGCCTGCTATCATCTTGGAAAAATACTTTTCATCTAGGTACTTGTTTGTGATTAAATTCCAAAACTAAAAATTGTTGATATTAAAAAAATATTGAATTTACGTAGGTACTTGTTTATGGTTGAATTCCAAAAAAAAAAAAAATATCATTTCAGTTTTGCGGTGCGGAAAATGAGACATTGAAACCTTTTTTGTTGATTTTAGTTGGCATAATCAGTCCAACAAGCTAATGTCTTTTTCGCACAATATCGGGGAGGCATCTGCAAGAGAGTGACAGAAAAACTATGTTCAAATATCTATTCATCAAATTTCTCTGACATCCCATACCCTCTTAAGCCTAGAGCTGTTTGATTTTATGTGCGATTAAAAGAGTGCCATTTTTATGAGTTATCACCTTAATGTACATCCGACACATATTTTATTTATTTAATTCATAATAAAATATGTAAAAGTGTAACAGGGGAGAATGAAACGCCACACACAACTATCTTAACACGCATCTATATCCCAGTCCTCCTTTATCCATTTTATCACACATGCTCCGGGATTATGGACAGAATAACCCGATGTTATTGTGAATAATTTGTTTTGAAAAGTTTTTATTGATTTTATTTATATAATCAGGCTTGTTGCTCTACAGGAAAAACAAATTCTTCATAAGTTGGATCATTGGGTATCCGGTAGTAAATGTCCGATCTCTGGAAAGAAACATTGCAACAATGAGTTTTCTCGAAAAGCCGCTTTGAGAACTCATTTTCAAAAATACCACATCACATCTTCAGATTCCAGTATAAGTAATGTATGTCATTTGTGAAAATCAAATCAATTTATATACACAAATCTATACCTATACATTATAATGAAATAATCCGTAAATCTTTAGCCAATACAGAATTTTGGCCACGTTCTGACAAACTTTATGTGACCTTAAATGTAATATTCATATTAGAAATGATTGGCCAAATCCTTATTTAGAAAAAATATATTTATTTTGATAAATTGTATTACTTCTGCAATGATTTTGGTTTTGTGTGATTTATTAATCAAAATTAAATTTTGGACTCCTAAATACTTCAACACTTGTATTATTTCTGATAACTTTACGTCTATTTTTATTTAAAAAATAATTTCGCATTTATGTACTGTTTTCTTTTTTAGGATGATCTTAGTCCCAAATGTGAAAAAAGGAGACATTTTAAAGAATACACGAAACCGGTACATTAATTTTTTTAAATATTTATTTTTAACTTTAATCTTAAAAATGTATGCCTCAATGAAGGTGGGATTCGTTAAACATTATTTTCTTTTAGTAACTGAGTCATACTTGTTTTATAGCAATTTTGAAATGTAATTATTTTCCAGGACAATCCTTATACATGTACAATTTGTCAAAAATCTTTTGACAAACCTAGCCAAATAATTACGCACCTTCGTGTACACACAGGAGAAAAGCCTTACAAGGTAAGACAAATGATTTTTTTGTTTTGTTTAATCGTCAGTGTTTACTTTCCATTTACTAATGATGTTATTACTGAGAAATAATGTATGCAAGTTTTTGAAAACATTTTTTTTATTTCAGTGTTTAGTTTGTGGAACTACCTTTTCTCAGAAATATTCACTGGTTCTCCACACTCGCATCCATACCAATTCGAAACCACATAAATGCTCACAATGCCCGGCTGCCTTCTGTCAAAAAGGTGAATAAATTGCAACACTTGAGAAATTCACTTATTTTTTCATACAATTCAATACAATTTTAGCATTAAGAAATAAAAACTACATAACACTAGGTCTCCTTACACTGAATATTTTTAAATAATCGATAAATCAGTATAAAAATTCTGTTAACTTTCTTTTAATCTGAACCTTTACTTTTTCACTAGGTCATCTTCAAACTCATATATTCCATGTACACAATAAAATGGCGGATAATAACATATTCCGAAACTGCCCTCACTGCAAAGGTATTTTTCGTACAAAAAGGTGTCTCGCTTCCCACATTTTTAAGTTTCATTTGGTAAGATATTTTAACCATCGTATTTCACTGTAAATCTTTTTAAAAATACAATGTACATAATATGTCTGTATGCAGTTATATATTACATCATTTTATTTTTACAGGATGTCATGAAAGAAGGAAAACATACTTCATCGCTCAAGAACAAAAAATCGAATATTTTAGAAACTGCTCTCGAAATCAGTAAACTTCCTACAGCAAAAGTAATTATTTCATTCAACTTAGATGTTGAGTTGTAATTCTCGAATATTTTTTTTAAATTCTGATAAAAAGATAATCATTTTTAAAACCCATTCGTTTCATAGCCATGCAGTTTTTTCATAGCAATGCAGTTTTTTTCATAGTAATACGGTAGTAAATGTATTAAGAGTTTATAATAATGTCTATTTTTTATAATTCTACTATGCTCATAAAAAAATAATGACTAATTGCAACTATGATTATCTGCAACTTATTTAGATGACAGAAAAGTTTTATTTAACACAAACTTTTTCAGCAAAGTTTCTTGAATATATATTTTTTTAAAAAGATTTTTACTAAAATTAACTGTTTTGAATGACGTCATTAATTCTTCGGAATCAACTAATGACAGTGTTATCATAGATTTCCGGTTTGCGGGATCAATTCATCAATCAGCAAAACTCACGGAAGAGAACTTGTGACGTCACGCGCAGAGTAATTTCAAAATTACAAAACTTTAAAAAAATCATAGCGCTGATATTACGATACATAAAAAAAAAATATATAAATATATTTTTTAATTGCCTAACTTGTTAGCTTATTAAAAAATAACTTTTTTTTTAAAATACTGAACTACATTCATCGAAATGTATCCATAGAATCGTTGTCTACTTTATTGTTTTTATATAAATTGGTAATGAAATAAATTATTTTTAGTTTATTTTCTTGCTGTCGGGTTTAAAAGCTAGTTTTGTAAAAGTGAAATAAAGTAAGTTTTTCAATTAAGAATTTTTAGTGCATTAATTTTTTTTTAAAGGAAAAGCCCGCTAAGCCTCTATTTTGAGGCTTGTCAGCAGGTGGGATAGAGGGGATATGGAAGGAGGTAATGAAAAATACACTACAACACCCAGATAAATTGAAAAAAAATCTTGAATTTTTTTCTTGCAACTTGCGGGAATTGATCCCGCGACACCAGTTTCACAGTTGGCCATCTAACCAACTGCGCCATGGCGCCTGTTTAATTATTTATTCAACTACTTATTGATTTTATTATTTGCCAAATGGCCCAATCGTTGTTGTGCCAAACCGAGTAAACGAGTAGATACAAAATCTCCCAGAACTTACGTTTGACGAAAGAATAATGTTCGAGTACTAACGAAATATCGAAAGGCTCATTTAAAAAAGTTGTGTACTCTTACTGTATGCGCAGTAAAAATCTAAAATACTGGGTTTAAATATAGCTTTCCAGAAGTCATTCGATTCTCCCGTTAGACAATACTTTTTAAGTGGGAATTACTGGGATTTTTCAAATATAATTTTAGGAATCTGATTTTTTTTTTATGCCTAATCAAGTCAACAAGTGAATTAAAATTAAATAATACATTTAATATTTTACTGAGTAACACCACACTATCTATGCCAATGCTTTTGCTACGAACCGTCTGGTTCTAGTAATTATTGCTCACCAAATATTTTAATCTGTGTTTTTTTTTTTCAGAAAACCCATAAACGCAATATACCATCTATTCAATCTTGCAAAGGTTCAAAAATAAGGTAAATATTTTATCAGGTTGTGTTTATTGATTTCTTATAATTTACATTCTAAAGAAAGCCTTTGACTCATTCACTGCTGACACTGCGCGATGAGCGTTGACAGTTGCATGCTTTTGCAATTTGAATTTATCTAAAACTGATGGGCTCTGTGATTTTGAGTCATTTCTAGACTCGGCATACGGCCATAAAACAGTAGCTTATGGCTGTCAAATACTGAATAAGTTATTTTACAAATTCATTAACTTAAAATAAGTCAAATTTTTCAACATGGCATGAATATTTAAAAATTTAAAGAAATTAATAAATTTAATTCAATGGTGAGTGCAATTGAATGCACTTATAATTACATTATGATTCATAATGTCAGCATCTAGAATGCGACCCTCTATTTTGATTGTATTTTTAGGAAACGCCAACAAAATACAGCGAATAATAATGGACTGCAAAAAATGATTTATGATAATCAGATCGGCAATATTATAAAGGATTCAAATAAGGTCAATCACGATAAAAATATTTTAACTACCATTTATTGTAATGCAGATAATATGATAAGTAAAACCCCAGTAAATCACATATTTTTCCCAAACTCTATTGAAGCACCCAGGAAACGTCTTCAGCAAAATACAGCCAATTTCAATGAACCGCAAAAAGTTATTTATGATACTAATCAGATCAGCAATATACCCCAGTTATCTATTAACAATTTAAATGTCAATCAGAATAACAGTATTTTGATTACTAATGATTGCACTGCAAATAATCAAGATATGAAAATGAAAAGTCCAGTAAATCACATTATTTTCCCTAACGTCATTGAATCACCCAATGTATTTGACCAAAGTGCCCCGTTATTAGGGAAGTTTATTCTACCATCTGAAGCCCAAAATTATATCATAGATCAAACAAATTACATTAATAATGAAGTCGATATGAACTTGATACAAACTAACCCTATAATGGAAACTATAAAATGTACAAATGGCAATGTCATATTAGAAAACGGTCAAATTTCCCTGCTTCTTCAACTTATTTCTAACACTCAAACAGAAAGTCAAATAAAGCCTGAAATAAAAGAATGGAAGATTGAAACCACTTTAAAAGAAACATCATCTAATAAGAGGTCTTATTTGAAAGCTGTAGAACCTAAGGTTTCTAATCAAGAAGAGATTGACAAAAAGCCACCTGATTTGTAAGTAGTTCTTGTAATATTGTTTTAATGTAAGCTCTTGATAAATTAAGTATAAAATTAATATAAAAGGTGAATATTAACATATTACAACAGAGATGAAGAACATTCTAGAGAAGGTAATATAGAAGTCTAGGCATCTACAGGGCTTATGACCTGTCATTGGCTGGTTTAAGTGGCCACTTTACACACTGTGTAACATTCATCTCTGTTGTAATATGTTAATATCAACAGCTCCCCAGGGAGTTGAATCCATTCCTTGTTTACAAAAATTTGGACAAACTCAAAATATTGTTGATAAAAGGTGAAGCTAATTTTGTCAGCCTTGCGGTCTAATGGTTAACCATGCTAGAGGTCTCTGGTTTGATTCCCAACTTGGTTGACATAAAATACTTATTTAATAAGGTATTTTTACCCTGCAATATTTCAGTCTCTGGACTGGCACCCGAAGCATAATATGTTTGATAATTTTACCCTCATGTAACGACACAAAAATGATCAAAAATGTCATTGATATATCAATGCAGTGCCCTGTGCACCATTAGATGCAAAAAAGACATTGTGATAATGATGAATGCCGATTCAGTCATGCCGACATTTGACAAAAGGAATTATTGAAATATTTTTACTATTGTAAATTATATACCTACACTCAACGCCGCACCTCACTCCTAACACACAAAACATTAGGGCCCATTACACGTACAGATCGGACCGCGCATCTGGAACAACGTTCTAAACTGCGGGTAGAACCGTCCGCCGAACCGGCATGTCGGACTGCAGTCCAAACCGTTGAGTCTAAAAAGACACCACAGTTCGATGCGCTTTCCGAACTGGCGTTCCCTCGTTCCGCGGATCAAACTGTGTGTGTAAGAGTAAAAAAAAAAAGTGTGTAAAAAGAAAAACCCAAATTTGGGAGAAAAAATATATATGTCGATATGGACATTTACCAATGCTAAATGAGCTGCGCGAAAATTACTCAGAAGATTATAGAAATTATTTACTGATGAACTGTGAAAATTTTGAGTGTTTACTTGCTTTAGTGTCTTCAAAAATTACCAAGAAGGATAGAATTATGAGAAAATGCTAATCAGCAGAAGAACGTCTTGCAGCCACATTAAGTTTTCTTGCATCCGGTCATTCTTTCGAAGATTTAAAATTTAGTGGCGGCATTTTTTTACAAAACTCCACAAGCTCATCGTACACTGCATTGCGTAAATTTTGATTGCAATAATCTTTGCTCTTTATTTTCCAAAGACAAAGGTGAGTTCTATACACCTGTATAAACTCTGTAATAGCTGAAATACTCCAAACTGACATGTTTACTGAAAACAATATGGGCGCGCAATGTAATCTCGCTTTGGGGTTGCAAATCGGACTTCGGGCTGCGATGCGCCGTCGCCTTTACACGTACAGACATGTGTACAGATCGGAATGGCGCGTCATGTTTCCCGCGGCCCGATCTGTACAATAACAGCACAAACATAAATAATATGAACAATGTTTTGAGTATGTCCAAATGTCAACAGATGGAAGAGTTGAGGAAATGTGGATGTTCAAACATAGGCAGAATGGTGAACGTTGAACCGTGTGTAAAGTGGCTACTTAAACCAGCCAATAACAGGTCATAAGCCCTGCAAATGCCTAGACTCTCATATTCCCTTCTCAAAAATGTTTTCCCTCTCTGTTGCAACAAATTTAAATATAAATAATATCCCCTATATTATAATTACATCATGTTGTCCTTGTTAGACATTTAAATTGTATTTTGTGTTGTGTATATAATTGGTGCTGTGTTATGTAATAATTTTTCGTATACAGTATTTTATGAACTATGTGCACAACACTAACTATAAATAAAGGTGTAGGTATATTTGTATGTAGGACTGTTTGTTGTAAAATGATTTTTTTTTCATTTTATTTTATAATTTCTCTTTGACAACATAGAAGGGTTACTCCTACTTTTACCATAAACCTTTCTGCAGTTGATAAGTATGAGTTCATATTATCGATGTTTATTTATAATTATAATAAAATAGGTGTTACTCTCCCCTTGAATTGTATTTATCTTGATAACTTAACTGACATTCATTTTTCTTTTTAGTAAAAAATTCACAAAAAACAATAGATTATTGAAATGCTACAAATGGCCTCGTCTCCAACATAAATGTGAAATATGCCCGGGTAGCTTTTCTAAACCCTCTGACCTCGTACGCCATATCCGTATCCACACTGGGGAGAAACCATTTAAATGTGATATTTGTAATAGGAAATTCTCACTAAAGTCTACCCTTAAAATGCATCAAAAAATTCTTCAAAATAAAGATCATTTAGATCGTACGTAAGTAGATGATTTTTCTATCAATATTTACCATGCATTGTATTGTACATCAAAATATGTGTATATAATTATTTTATAATAGTTAATGTGTATTTTTTAAGTCCACTTCAGGTAAGAATATCCTAGTTAGTAGCACTCTTAATTGAATTTGTACTTAATGCAGCGGTTTCCAACCTGGAAGGCGCGCCTCCAAGGAGATGCGCGGACTGTTGCCAGGGGAGGCGCCAAAAATTAATAAAAAATAACAATTGATAGGCGATAGCTCACTAAAAAAAAGTTTGAAAACGAAACCTTAATTCAATTTTGAATTAATCTTAGTGGAGAGTATGAATATTTGTATTGCAAAGAAATGCAGGTACTCCTACCGTTTATAATGTCTTATTTATGCGAAACCAGCTATTTGGCGCTGGCTGCAATGAAAATCAAATATCGAGCCAGGTTAGTAGTCGAATAGGAGATACGTGTGGCACTCTCCACATTGCTCCCAAGATTTGATAAACTTTGTGCCATTAAACAACAACAACCCTCGCATTCAATTTTTAGATTATGTACCATCCTCTAAAATAAATATACATGAACATATATGTTATAGCATAACCTTGTTATTGTTCTGCTGGTTGTAATTTACAGTTTTTTTTGTTGTTGGAATCAAGTTTTAATCTGGTTGTAATTTACAGTTTTTTTTGTTGTTGGAATCAAGTTTTAATTATTTATAATGTGTCTATATCATTATAACCATATAAAAAAAGATAAGGAGGTGCGGTTTTTTTTTTAGGGTGATATACTAGCATAAAGGTTGGAAACCGCTCTAAAAAAAAAGTGGAGCAATATACAATATATTGCAAACAAAGTGTTTCTTAGTTTGCCATAAAATAATATTATAAGTATGTGTAATGATGTAAAAAAAACCATTAAAAATGAACATATCGCTTCTTAAATTCATAAGGGCGCCGCAAATCGAAATTTGTCTTTTTTTATAATCTTACTTTTATATTTATGTTTTTAATATCATTAGATGCGTTTTTAAAGCTGTATGCAATTATGGAGTTTAGCGCTAACCATCACCCATAAAGCTCTGAAGTTAGCCACCAAAACGCATAATCACAAAAGGTCTTTTTGCGATTTGGATCATTTATAATGCAAAATCCATGGGAGTATTTTTCTTAAAGAAAAGTTTGACGATTTAAATCACATTTTTAAAATAAAATACAATTTTGGGGTTTTTGATTTGTCGCCCTTTTGAATTTAATGATATGTTATTATTATATATGCATTACGTACAAAAAGTACCCGGATATTTTAATTTGACTCAACCGATTAAAAGGAATCTGTAAAATAAATTATCTTCAGGTTGGTAGCCCCTTCCTTAATTACCAGTGTGTTTACAGCAGCTGTTAGTAATAGACGACCTCAAGTGTGCTCGGAGAATTTTGAAACTTTGTATCTAAACGAAATTTCGTGTTCAGATTCATTAAAAATGTTGAATAAGGCCTTTGGTGATTCGTGTATGTCCAAACACAGGCTTTTGAGTGGTATAAGGAGTTCAAAGCGGGCCGTGAAATCATCGAAGATTCGCCTCGCTCCGGTCAGCCATCACAACGACAACGCACCACCAACGCGACAACGTGACCGAATATGAGTCCTAAAACTCAATAAATACGATCAACCAACCACCGTATTCACCAGATATGGCTCCGTGTGATTTTTTACTTATTTCCAAAACTAAAATTGCCACTAGGGGGTCGCCGCTTTAAAACGATTGAAGCCATCAAACATAATTCGCTGAAGGCTATAACTTCGGCGGCTTATGAGCAGTCTATAAAGGATTGGGTTAAACATTGGCATAGCTGTATTGCACTTGATGGAGCTTACTTTGAAGGGGACAAAATAAATTTTTATCAATAACAACTTTTGTGTTTTTTTACAATTTCCAGGTACTTTTTGTACATAATGTATATACACATATATATTTAAATGTAACCCGCAGACAAGCCTTGGCTTTGCAGGAACCATAAATAATATATGCATACTTTAATATTTTAAGATGTTATTTTGGAAATATTTTTTTTTTTTTTTAATATGTAGGTATATAGGTTTATAAAGTGCTATTTTTTTTTCATTCTATGAAAAAAAAACCATTAATATACATATTTCAAATGGCATTGGTTACACGTTTTTGAAAATAATAATAATATTGTAACATAGTTCATGACTCGGTTTATACTGGGATTTTAATTCATATGTTTCTTTTCCAGAATACTTGGAACCAAATCAAAATCAAAACCGCCCACCACAAATACTGAAAATGCTGATTCATAAAAGCCTCTTCCCTCTTATTAAAAATAATTGTAATTACAAATTAATTTTATTTTACATTATCGTCATCTTATTATTTACATTTAAGACTACTTATTTCATACAGTTTATCAAGACATAATACTCGTATTATAAATTTCAAATATTTCAATACCTTCTCTCTTTTTATTTACATCCTCAATATCAAAAATGGCCCAAAGACCTCTTATGTATTTTTGAGAAATCACATTGAAGTGCACATTGATTTTGGCCATTGTTTATTATAATATTAATTTTCTAATGTAATTTAATGATACTAAAGGTGGCCTTTAACCGTATTTGGTACTGGGGATTCACAAATGTACATCTCAACTTTTTTCTGTAATTTTCCTAAAATACGGATTTTGAGAAAATAAGTCATACGAGGCATGTTCAGAATGTAAGCTTACTAGATTTTTATAAATATATTTTTTTAAATTGTTGACTATTTTTCCACATAATTGCTATCTCGTTCAATGTGAGCCGTGGCACAAGCTTCTTTATACCCTCTTCGAAGAACTCTCCTGCCAGCTCCATCCCCCACTTTAGAACCTCTTTATGCACCTGGTCGTTGATTGAAAATTTAATTCCACCCATGTGTGCCGTCAGGGAGGTACACAAAAATCTAGTACACTTACTTTCTGAAGAAAATACTGATGTTTTCTAAATCTATTTAGTGTAAAAATTTCATGAATCTGGACTATCCATGTAATTTTAAAACTATTAATAGATGTTCAAATAAAGATTGAAGACTCCTTTGAGAAAAGAATTTGGAAGTCAAGTTACATAGCTTATGACCTTCATTGTGTGATTTAAGTGATCGTTTTACACACTGTCTACATACAACATTCTACCTATGTTTGAATATATATATATATATCATATTTCTTCAATTCTTCCATCAATTGATTCTTGTAAAGTAAAAAAACTGAGACTTTTATTGATCTAGATCAGATTGATTCTCCTGTCATACATCTCTACTTGAGGCTGTCACAATGAATACATTAATTTATACTACAACATAAAATGAAAATTATATTGTACAGCGAATTATAATAAATATGTATTTTTGTATCCCTCCAATACCATGCAGGTTTTAACCAAATAACCACAGATCGCTGGCAAATTATTTTTGTTGGATCTTCCCTTTTATCAATATCAGTTTTAATCAACAATGTTTTAAGTATGTCCAAATGTTTGTAGACAGGCTGGATTTCCTCCCTAGGGAGCTATTTAGATCTAAATTTGTTGCCACAGAAAGGAAAACATTTTTGAGAAGATAATATGGATTTACAGGGCTACCTACCTACCATTTGCTGGTTTAAGTGATTACTTTACACACTGTGTAAGATTCACCATTCTCCGAGGGAATGTGGATATTTAAACATGGGCAGAATAATTAATGTTACACAGTGTGTAAAGTGGTCACTTGAACCAGCCAACATGGCAGGTCATAAGCCCAGTAAATGCCTGGACTTCCATATTCCTTTCTCAAAAATGTTTTCCCTCTCTGTTGCAACAAATTTAGAATATAATTTTTTATTATTACCATGATTTTACTTATGTTTTGTGTACGTATTATTAATAAAAGGATCTCTTATTTTTATAGTTTATTTTAATTTTATTTATTATTTTTAATCTTCTTGTGACCTGACATACTTTTTTTGCTTGCTTTCATTGGGGCAATAAGTATTTGAGTTATTTCAATAAAAATCAGTTTTTTTTTTAATAAAATTATATATACGAATTGCATTGCTATGATTTACTAAAATATTTTATTGTTTGGGGTCATTTTCAACGAGCTGTAAATAACCCCCTATTAGAAATTGGGTATCAAGTTGTTGTAGAGAGTGGTTTGAACCTCTGAGCTCTGATCCCTGAGCCTGCAATGGGACCATGTCCCGGTTCTAATTACCATAGCCAATTAATATTTATTTAACTTTTATGACACTTTTATATCTAATGATAAAAGAAACAGTTGCCCATATTTTTTTTTTATGCACCACCAATACGTTTTGGTGTATTGCCCAACAGAAAGATACAAAAAGTTAATACAATATTATAATTACGAAGGAGGTATTATATTCATAACTTTCACAATTATAGGACAACGCTAAATTAATTTTAATTATATTGTGCTAAGTGGTATTAAAAAAAAAAACAAATAGTCCATAGGTGTATCAAAAATACTAGAAAAACAGTTTCTCGTGGGCTTTTTAATTATATCTGTTATCTCTCATCAACTTCAGGGTGCCTGGAAGAATGACTAGACAGGTGCCACCGTTTTGTAGCAACAATACACGGACAGTGTATACTTGTAATGCAGTATTAAATAGACTTCATGAACTCGGCAATAGTTATCCCCACGTATCTGATATATTTAGTGTAGGGTATTGTTCTTATAGAACAAACCTTTTGAACTTTTTCAAAGATGGTGAATGGTAATTATATTTATTTATCCATGCATTTCATATACAGTTTTTTGTTCACTTTGCTTAGCTGTGTGAAACAGTACTTATGATTTTCTTGTTGTTTTACGGTAGAATGTTTTATTATTTAAACTTTCTACTGAATATACTGTATAATTTTTTAAAATATAAATCTTGTATAATTTTTGGTTTGATTTTTTTTTTTATAAATCTTGTTTTTAAAATTCATGTTTTTGAAAAAAAAAAGGAAAAAAATATTAAGCCAAATATGTTAATATTATAAATGTTTGTAAAAGGCAGATTTGCCGTTTATGTTAATAAAATAAAATAAATAAAATATCGAGCGTAACTCTCTATTTTTGTTAAGGCAATCAGCATACCAACGTTTTCATTTCACAAAAGGGATTGATAAGAGTACTGTCTAACATTATAATATGTTCATATACCACTGATTTTCTCAAATTGAACGGTTTAGGAAGGTAGGAAGAAATTGCCTTGAAAGGCAATCTACTCGCCCTTACGCGTATGTATGTAAACTGTATATGTAATAAATAATGGCGGTAGACTCAGATCATCTGGTGTCATTATCTTTTTTGGACATGAGTGCTGCATGCGATACTGTAGACTGGCAGTTCCCATTTTTTTTACTATGGAACCCTAATTGATCAACCTTTTTTTGGCGGAACCTCATCTTGACAATAAAAAGTAAATTGATAAGAATGTTATTTTTAAGACCCTTGATACCACCCATGACATACGTTTGTATGTTGTAATACCCGACTTGAAAAGAAAGACTATTTTTAATTTAAAATCATTACTGCACAAATTTAATGTGAAGAATGAAATTTTTCAGTTTTACTTTCTTTTTTTTTGCACAACAGGCCAGGAGGCCCAATTACAGTTGTGAATTACATCACAGAACACCCAGACTTGAGGAAATTCACATTAATTTTTTTTGTGTTCTCACCGGGAATCGAACCCGAAACCTTCCGTGTGTGAGTCAAGCGTCTTGACCACTACACCACGGAGGCCGCCATTACCACTTATAATAGCACTAAAATTAGGTTTATTATTATTATTATGGATAACGCGCCATACCTCACGGGCACTTTACAAGTGATTATATAAAGATATAAATTTAATTTTAACTTTTTAATTTAAGAAAAATAATGTACTTTGTCACCACATGCTAAGAATTTATTCAAATGATTTAGAGAACAAGTGGGTTTTAAGTTTCTTCTGAAACATCACTTCACTCTCACAGTTTCGGACTTCTGCTGGGAGAGCATTCCATGTCGTAGGGCCTGCGACCGCAAATGCGTGTTTACCAAATTTAGTGCGCTGTTTGCGAAGAGGTATAATAACTTTTTCTTTCAACGTAGATGTAGCTGATCTAAGCGTAAGACGTCTGTCAGCTAGTTCATCTGGAATGCAGAGTTCCCTTAGATATTCTGGAGCAGAGTTGTGCAGTGACTCATACATAAGCCAACAGAGTTTGTATTCCACCGTCTGTGGAAAACGTAGCCAGTGTAATTCCGGAAATAGTGGGGTGATATGACTGAACTTAGAAATTTCAAAAATAAGTCTCGCTGCGGCATTCAATACAGACTGTAGGCGAGTCATTTCTGACAGATAAATTCAGAGATCTGGAGCGGCATCCAGTGTAGTTCTAAACTTGTTTCTAGTGTAGACGTAAGCTGAAAAGCCAGTCTCACATCACTAAGTAGATACAAACGGAGCAGAATCATGATAGCCTTCTCGTAACACTCGGAAGCCCTGGGACCCTTCTGTGAAACCCCAGGGTTCCGCAGAACACCTTTTAGGAACCGCTGCTGTTGACCATAATATTTTTCTTGAGCACCTGGAAATAACTTATAGTATCCGTGACCGAGCACATGTGTGGTTCAGTTCATACCTTCATGAAAGAGAATATACAGTTCTGTTCCAGGGCAAAAGTTCACTTAACTTTTAATTGTCTACTGAAGTGCCTCAAGAGTCAGTACTCAGACCACTCCTCTGTCTTCTTTGCACTAAAGATATAGAGAACATTATCAAAGAATGTGGATTGTGGTCTCACTGCTATGTAGGATGAAACGCGGATTTATTTTTATTGTAAACCAGGTAAGAGGAGTGTGTTTATTAGCTTAATTGATAGATGCATCGAGAAAATAGGAAACTAGATGGCTGAAAATATACTAACATAAAACCCATCCAAAACAGTATAGTTTGACACTACCCAATACAAGGAGTATCACTTTACCTGCTGTAACGTACGCGTTACTACGACTTGCTGGATCGTCACCTGTGTCAGCCGCAGTCAGACTTACCAGCATAAACGGGAAGCAACCCTCTCAAAAAGAGTCAAAAGACCAGGTCGGAAGGTAGGGGCATGACTGCACCGACTGCAAGTCAACCTCAATAGCTCTGAAAGTGACTTTCCACCCTGATTATTGTAATGGTGTCTACGCAGGTCTACCAATGAACAAATTTACTCGGAATCTCTAAGTTCAGTCGTATCACTCCACTGCTTTGGGAATTATACTGGCTATGTTTCCCACAGAGGGTGGAATGCAAACTCTGTCGGCTCATGTACAAGTCACTACATAACTCTGCTCCGGAATATCTAAAAGAGCTATGCATTCAGTAAACGCAGTGCTGGGACAATGGAGTTGTGGTAGAGTGCGATTTGAACCTCGATCCTTTGGTTCGTGAGTTCACAATACTACCACGGGACCACAACACAGTTTTTCATTTTACTAAATCCGTAGTATGTGAAGACAAAATAAATTGTTTCAATTTTTGGTGAATTATTCATATTTATGGCATCACTTTGTAAAGCACCCTTGAGGTATTTGCGATTAAATTGTGAAAATGGCGATATGTAAGTCATTAATAATAATGATAAATGCAGAACCTAATACCTACTCACTTTTTATGTTAATCCTATTTTAAGCATTATTTTGAGGGAAATTAAAAATAAAGAATAATAAAAATGTATTCCAGAATGCCAAATTGATAGTTTTTTATAATATATTGAGCAAATTATAAAATATGTTGTACCTGTAAACATAATATTTTTTGCAGTACAGCTGCATTACAATTATTTTGTTTTATCAAATAAGATTAGCAAAATCATTTTATTCATTACGATTTATTTTATTGTAAGTAAGAACCGTCGGCGTCGCAGTTACTTTCGCTTTTTCCTGCATCAGTTTAGCCAACAGATAAACTTAAAAAAATAGAATTCGATTTGATTTTGGCGGGTCACAACAAAGAACTGTCAAAGTCGAAATTCGTGCGCGCATGTATGCGAGCATACATTGTTTTAAAATATTAAGAGTTTTAAAAATATATATCCGTAACGTGAAATAGTTTGATTTTATAAGTAATTACGGAGTTTTGTTATTGTTGTCCTTCGCCATTGCTATGGCTTTCAATTCAAACCTTCTTCCAGACCTGCTTCCCGTCTATTACAGTCGTTTCTTCCCTATAAATATATTCTGCCGGTGGCTGAGCTGTGGATGTTCACCCCATCCTTTATCTCACAGAGAATTATCTTTCACCCTTGCCGAGGATGTATATATACGATATCTCTCAATCTCGAATCAAAAGGATTTACAAGCGCTTTTTCAAAAAAAGTGTCCATATAAAATAGATATAGGAGCCGTTTACAATTCAAAGTAAGTTTACGTTATATATAAATAAAATGAATAATTTAATTATGCTCACTGTGTACCTCAACATAAACTTTTAGGTAAACATAAACCATTTTATATTTGAAGCACTAACTTTGTGGTTATTCATTATAATAAAATAAATAAAACAACTTACCATCAAACATTAAACCTGCATTCTACACAACTAATAATATAGGAACATTGTTAATAAATCTCAAAGACAAAGTCCATAAATATAATAAATCTGGGATATACCAATTAAATTGTAATGATTGCGATTCAATACTTCATGCTGAAAATAAAATATTAAAATTAGACAACTTAGAAATCTTAGAAATTAAAAAAGCGATTCGTAATAAGAAAAAATCAATTAATAACCAAATAAAACATATTTCTTTTAGTCCTCTCCTGTCTAGCTTCGAAAATATTGATATCAAATTACCAAATTATTAAGGGAAAAAAGACTTCATTTATTGGGTCCACATGTTAGTATTTAGTTGACATGATAAAAATAAAATAGGAAATAATTCATTAGTTACATATACCTTGACAAAGAAGCTTGTTTGCTTTGAAACCGGTTGGTGGAAAAAAAAAAAATTAGTGGTTAAAAACAAAGTTGTTTTATTTATTTTATATACCATTTTATGTTTAAATAAAACTGTTTTGTTTTTTTTCTTTTGTATGGTATATGCTCTTCTATGTGGGCACAATTTAGTTCTTGCTGTAACGAAAATAAGTCAAACATTTTTGTATTTTTTTGGCAAATATTCGGATGACATGTGTTGGAGATTAGGATTTCCAGCAATACTGAAACTATTCATAACGATTGACATAAAACAATACCACACAGTGTAAACCGTCACTTCTTTCTATTAGTACCTTGTTTTCCAGGCCATCCATGAGTAAACAGGGTTCCATTGTGTTATCAAGAGAGCTTGTATTTGATATTGACCTGACAGACTACGATGACACAAGAACATGTTGTCAAGGAGCTGATGTATGCGATAAATGTTGGAAGTTTATGGTTGTAGCCTGTCAAATACTGGAAGCTGCTCTCAAAGGTAAACTTGTAATTCTAAATAGCTGCAGTTCAATTTACTTTTCAGCTATACTCGTATTGTTGTGGTAACTGCAATAAGTCGTATGTCAAAATATTACATTCAGGTTTATCTTACCTTTCTAGCTAATCTAGCTTACTACATTACGAGACAACTAACATTAAAAGTGATTTTTAGTATTAATCCGAAGTACAATCGATAATTTATTTCATTGCAGAAATCATACAATAATTTTCATAGAAACGAGGTTCTGTTAGAATATCTGCGCAGCAGAAAATGATACACAATTTATTTAATAACTCGCTTAATATAATATACAATAAAAGGCAGCAATTTTGGGGTTCGCAACTCGTTATTTTGCATTCTAAAATAATCCATTTTTAATTTTATTTCAAAATAATGTGTTTAAACCTTCATTTTTTTATTACTTTAGAATAATGGCAATGAAGATTACTTGCTATCATGTCAAATAGACATATCCTCTTATGCACATTTTTCTACAACATCATTTTTATCGCTTAAGATATCCAGAGCCTTTCACATATCTCTCTACGCCTACTGGCTAGTAAATACACGCAAGGGTTGTAGGGAAAAGTTCAAAAACAAATTCATGGCAGTACATTATTAATGCATTATTAAATTAATGTTCTATAAAGGAAATTATATTTTTTTACATAATGAGGAAGTTCAGTGGTTTGTTTTTTTATTTGTTAATAGACTATCAAAAGAAGCCAAAAAAATATTTTTATGTGTCGAATTATCAGTGCTATAATTTTACAAGTTTTGCAATTACTCCGTCTGTGACATCACAAGTTCTCTATGGTGAGTCCGGCTGGTTGGTGAATTGGCTTCCCGTAAACCGGAAATGTATCACACTCTATCATTGATTCACTAGAACTCGTGACGTTATTCAAAGTAGTTAATTTCATTAATTTTTTCATGCATTTTTGAGAAACTTCACATTACAATGAAATACTCTAATTTTTACCGCATAAACATTTTTTATATCCAATTTCTTGTAGCACTGAACTACCTCATTCTGTGGCATTAAGGTAAGGGGTACATGTCACTAAAATTGAGAAAATGAGTTTAGTATGCAGTTCCACTCTATAAGGTCTACGGAAGGTTGGGTGAAGAGATACAAGTTAGGAAAAATTTATTAATTTATTGAAATTAATAAAAGTATTGACTTTATCGATAAAATTGGTGAATGTCGAATAATTCGAAGATACTGTTAAATAAAAAAGTACATGAGAATTGCCTTTAACAACATAGAAAAATAAAATATAAAAAGAAACCCAATATGTATTATACCGCTTGACATATTATCAGATCACAGACAGTGTATACGTGTAATGCCGTATTAAATAGACTTCATGAACTCGGCAATAGTTATTCCCACATATCTGATATATTTAGTGTAGGGTATTGTTCCTATAGAACAAACCTTTTGAACATTTTCAAAGATGGTGAATGGTAATTATATTTATTTATTCATGCATTTCATAATATATATATATATACACATACAGTTTTTTGTTCACTTTGCCTAGCTGTGTGAAACAGTACTTATGATTTTCTTGTTATTTTACTGTAGAATATTTTATTATTTAAACTTTCTACTTAATATGTTGTATAATTTTTAGGTAAATTTTTTAGCTATAAATCTTGCATAATTTTTGGTTTATTTTTTTTTAAATATAAATCTTGGGTATAAGGAAATTCATGTTTAAAAAAAAAAAAAATTGTATTAAGCCAAATATGTTAATATTATGAATGTTTTTAAAAGGCAGATTTGCCGTTTATGTTTATAAAATAAAATAAATAAAATTGTATATTAAATAATTAAATTAGTAACAAACTTTAAATGTCTCCCCTGCACAATCAGCTAATAGTGACATGTACCTCTTTACCTAAATGCAACAGAATTTTACTTTAAAACCGTGTAAAACTGGACTACGATGTACATATTTTTAAAACCCTGAACATACCCGGTTTCTAGAGGACTTTGGCTTCAGCAGCGTGTTGTGGGTGTACTCGGGGCGCAGGGGTGTCCACTGCTGGGTGTCCAGCCACGAGGCACGCTCCCTGTCGTCGGCCGGGAGGGCGGCCCTGGGGGACTACCTCGCTCTCGTTACAGGAGGAGACTCCCAGGCCAAGAAAGTTCACCTGAACTCCGATAACATCCACTCGAGTATCAAGTAAGGAAAATATAAAGACCGTAAGAACTTGTCAAAAGAGATCCTTTTTATATGATTGATTAATTCATTCATCATCATCATCATTCTCCTTTCCACATTCATTGGTGCATAGGGCACTGAATTTTTAAACCAAATGCAATGCCTCTCAATCATCCAGGAAATTAGATATTACCGTGTAAAACCACATTGAAGTTTCTTTATTGTTTTTAAACCTTTTTGTTACTGTCACATACTGAAAAAGAAAATCGTTGGCAATGTAAACCCTTATTACATTTGTCTTCTTTTATTTCAGACGCGCTATCAAAGTAGTTACAGGATTGTTCGATGATATTTTGAATGATCAGCAGTTTATTTCGACCCCTGAAGGCGTTGCTAAATTTCTCCGTCTGTTGCCTGATGAAAACCTTGTATCCCAAGTTCAAAAATCTTTCCATGGACTCCCTGCAGACTCCAGTGTACGATGGAAGAACTTCCTTCAGGTCTACAGAGCATTCTGGAATGAAGTAATTATGTATATATTTTGCCCTTCAGTATGCTAATTTAAGCTTTACATGATTTTTTGCTTGGCTTTTTTTTAATTTTTTTAAAATTTATTTTTCAAAAATATTTACAAAATAGTCTTAAATTAAAGTCCTGCTGAGTTGCATACATACAACTCGTCAGCAGGTTCTTATAAATTACATCGATTATTTACACTTAACCTACATTAACAATAATTTTACTTGAAAAACAATTACAGATTACATTATGAAAAATTAAAAACCATCACTAATACAAAAAACTTTTTTCTAATAACCATAATTTGAGCAAACGTCGCACTCCTGTATTTAACTCAGTATTTTTAATATTGTTTGGTAACATGTTAAATATTTTAGGTATACTGTATTGCAGTGTCCTTTTGCCATATTTATTGCAGTATCTAGGAGCAGCTAGCCCTTCCATACTAGTAAACCTGGTGTTGTAATCATGTACCAACTTGAGTTTATACTCGGAGTGCGACGCATGCTGACAAATTAATTTGTACCAAAGTAGAGTTTAGCGATCATGTGAAAGGAAACCATTAAATAATGTGATAAAATAACTCATCATCATCATCAGTGGTGCTACAGCCCGTTCCGAGCCCTGACCTCTTCCAGAATCTGTTTTTCCATTCCTCCTTGCACCCTGAAGCTCTTTTCCAGTTCATCAGGTCCATTGCTCTCATGTCACTTTTCACACCATCTAGCCATCTTAATTTTGGTCTACCTCTGCTTTGTCTGCCTCCCTAAATGGTATTAAGAATTTTACTGGGGGTACGATTATCATTTATTCTGTGGACATGGCCTAGCCACTGTAATCCAACTAACATAACCATTAATGTAACCATTAACAATCGTATAAAAGGAAACGGTTAAAGATTATGATAAAATAAAATCTAAATAAAATAAATAAATATGCATTTTCCACGTCAATCAAATTGTCACACTGAAACACATGGAAAGAAAAAGGAAAATTAATGGAATGATGAATAAATTTGCAAATTTATATTTTGATTATTTTAAAACATAAAATTGCTTTCCTACCAAGATTAATTGGGGGCCTACTTGGGAATTTTTATGGTTCAGTATTTTAGTAATTTACCGTCTCGATATATACAGATGAAGATAGCGTTCATAATCGAGGCACTGAAATCAGTTGTAGTAGAGACTAAAGCTATGTCATTTTAGAGCGTAGATATGTGTACCGTGACGTACGCTTCCCCTTGTTTCATATTGATGTACCTACCCAAAACATGAAGGTGGGAGGTTGGTAGTATATCTTTATAATCGCTAGAGGGAATTTATCTTCAACTATACCTTCAAGGTGAAGGTATGACGTCTTTATCTTCCCATCATAATCGAGGCCCTGGTACAAACTAATTACTGTAATTACTATTGTTATTACTAATGGTCTACTCAATCTTACAGCATAATGGAAATCGGCGCCTGAAACATCTTATCGAAGAAATACAACTCCAATGGTGCTACCCACGGTTAGATATCAACGTTACCAAAGGGTCCAACCATTTGTTAAAGGCCCCCTTCAGTATCCATCCCAAAACGGGCCGAGTCTGCGTAGTGTTCCGAGCTGCGAACGCCGCCAAACTGCGGCCAGCTGATGTTCCTCACTTAGCGAGCCTTCTGGATGAACAGGCTTCTGATCATGTGGAGGGGAAGGCCATGATGCAAGAGGCAGTTGCTGCCTTCCAGGACCATGTATGGGTCTTGGAGAAAGAAGAGGCCAAAAGGAAACGAACCCTAGGTTGGTAATTTTTTTATTTATCGATGAATCGGCATTCACTTCGTAACACTTCACGATAAATTATTATGAAACAAAAACTTTATCATTAGTGTTACGAACTTTTATTGCCCTTTCAACTTTCCGCCCGGGTGTTCATTCAAATATACACAAAATGTAAGTTTATTTACTCCCGTACCACCGAAATTAAATAATGACGAGTGTATTTTTAAATTACTGGTATCTCTAAGTATGTGTCTCTATTTTATTCTGCTTGTGTTGGTAGTCAGCATTACGCACAAAAGTTCCTTTTTTAGTTCGACAGCTGGCTTTTGGCTAGTTTATTTGATTTAGAGCGAATTCCTGTTGTCCTTCTGATTTATATTCAAAGTATCGTATACACATGAACAATACAATAGATAAGACAATATTGTTTTGTCCCAAGTCTGTAATCAGCCTCGACTGCGCAGGACAAAATGCTAGGATAATACGAAAATTTGGCCTCAGTACACACGTGAGCGCTACGAAAATAAATACACAACGGCATTTATTACGACCGAGTTCACCAAAAATATTATTTATTTTATACCAAGATTTATTGGAATTGTTAAAGGACAAACTAAATACTAATAAATATTTTTTTCTGCCCCTATTTTTGATTGATGAAATTCCCAAGAGCGACATATAAGCGTCATACAAATCGCTCTTGTCCATGCACATACACGATGCGGAGGACAATGCGGAGATGATGGATGTAATTATTGTTTTGCAGGCATAGCCTACCTGTCTATCTTTGTGATAATGATTCGGAACAATGTCCTGTCCTACAAATTGCTGTTTACACGTGGACTATGGTCGAATCTTAAGACAGAACAATATTTTACTTCCTGTGTTAAAGGCCTTTAAGACATGTATTTAATATATGTATATCACCAAATAGATTGAGTTTTTCTACTGACATTTCTGGGTGGAACTGCATTTTAATTATAATAATAAAAATACGTATACAGTTTTATTCCACTTTCCACTAGTCTGACGATGTCGGTCACGAAACCCGGTCACTAGTAAAAATTTATAAATAAAAGTAGGATAAAACTATATACGTATTTTTATTATTATAATCACTAAAGTTAAACTAATTTGAATAAAAATATATTGTATGATAATAATTATGCTTCATTAATATTGTCAATTGATTATCAGTTTGAAACCTAGTGTTCATTAAAAATTCATGTTAAATAAAAAGGTTTTTTTTTTTTAAATTTCTTTTTTTTATCGATGTGAGAACTTATTACTCATTTTTTGTGTCATTACAATTCTCTATATTTGTGACTTTATGGAAATACATTGTTGGTCGGCGTGCATCACTGCCAATCTACAATTTTGACAAAAATGATGTTTTCATAACAAATATTGGATGTTCCCTAATCATACGATACGCGTGAGACCAATAGGAGGCGAGCTTTCTGAAGAAGAGCAGTACCGCGAATCGAAGTAAATAATGTGTTAGATTTGATTTTAAGAACAGTTTTTTCTGTCTCTTGTAAAAAGTTGATTTAGTAGATTGGCGATAATGCTTTTATTTTTTATTTTCTAATAATTTAAGGATAAATTTCTGTTTATACGTATGTAGGTATAATGTTTATGTTTTATAATATCATTTATTTAGTGCTTTCACACTTATAGATTACACAGATAGGTAATCTAAGCTTAATCCAGTTAAAGGATTATTCAAACATTGTCAGCTGTGCTTACAGTTTGGTTAACCCTTTTAAACCATGGAGCTGATCATCGCCTCAAAATTTTCATGCAAATTTTTATGTTAATTTATTTTTGAGATTTTCACAGTAATTTTCCGTGATTATTGCCTGGCCACTTTTAAGATACCATTATTTTATTCTTAGAACCCTAGCCTCCCTTCATTTTTTAATATTTTTATTCCTTCTCTATTCTGGATCCTTATCCTGTCTCCTTCCAAACTCATTTCCTGATCCCGCATTACTCATCATTTATTGTGCATGACATAATGTATTCTTATGAAGTTTATATGTGCCAGCTTTATCAGCCCACTTGAAAACGGGTGTTATTTTTAATTACTTGTTTTTTCTCAATATATGTCTTTTTTTATAAAAAATAAATTCTACAAATTTTTAGCAATAACTCTGCCAAAGTACATATACAGGATTACTGGTTAAGTCGACCTAGATCCTTTAAGACTTAGTAGTTTCCATCATTCCTGACTGATTTGAGTATAAAACACCGTACCCCAAACTTAACAGTTTTCAAGATATTGCATATTAAAGTTTTTTTTTTTAAATCGTATTTTTGTCTATTGGCCTAATTTTTTTGTTTTTTTTTCTTCTAATTTATTTGTGTTTGCGATTTTTGTGTAGTAGATATGTTGCTATATTATTCTTAACCCTAAAACTGCAGTTTACTGAACCGACTGGGTCGTAGTAGACGATCGATAGTTATAAATTGAAATAAATTCGTAAAAAAAAAAATTTCTTTCCGAAATATTTAAAAAAGCAAAATAATAAAATTGTGTAACACTAATAACAAAGTTAATGCTTTAAATATTGATTTCATAATTTATGCGCAAAGTTTTATTTTTATAATGACTTAATTAATTTTTTGAAAATCTTTTTTTTTTCAGCGGAAGACAGCATTGAATTTTGAATCGACTGTTAGAATGATAATCGAGTACTATTTGTAAAATACCCAAAGTACATAAATAAAATACTTTCTTAATTTTCAAACGTTCTTTGATTTCCCCCTATCTTTAGAAATAAGTGGAAGACATAAAATCAATACAAGAGCTAACTTTTTCTAGGTGTTTATGTAAGTACTTATGTCTATCCATATTTCACAATCAAATATATTTGCAATGAATCCTTACAAGAAAGAAGTGTTCAGTAATCCACTAATTGGCTTAGTTATTCATAACCTACTGTGAAAATAACCTCAGTCTTTAGGAAACTTCGCAATGCACTTCAAATCTTTATGTATGTAATATTTTTTTAATACTTTCAAGTATCTTATTATCTTTTAATATCTGAGAAATTAGTGTTTATAAGTTTTAGTATAAAATAGCGTGTGATTTTTATTTTAAATGGTTTTATATTTTTAATATCCATTCACTCCGTTTTGTTTGTTTTAACAGTGTTCAACTTTTTGTGGCTATCTTTTCTTGTACCTTCGTATCAAGAAGAATTATGCGGAGCTTTTAATAGCCGCACTATATATTTACAATTGGGTGAGAATGGAAACATTGAGCATCGGAATCAAGTATGTAATACATTTTCTTTTATGTATCTTCCTTTCTTAGTTGAATTTCAATAATGGGTGTCAATCGTGTCATTATCATGATCAAACACCCACTAGTCAATGATGTACTCCATTGGTTCCGTTTTGTGGACGACATCTGCTGTTTTTATCAAGAGTCATCCCGACAACTAGATTCCTTCCTTAACCACATTAACCTCCTACATCACAATATAAAATTCACCCTGGAATCCAATGATGACAATTCCCTAAACTTCCTAGACTTAACCTTAAAAATCGAGAACAATAAAATTGCATTTAATATTTACAGAAAACCTACTCACACAGACTCGGTCATTCCGGCTTATCTTCACACCCTATGCAACATAAATTGGCCAGTTTCCACTCAATGCTTAACCGATTGATCAATATTCCACTGAGTCCCTCCAACTTCCAAACTGAACTAAACATTATTAAACTTATTGCCCATAATAATCAGTATGACCCCAATATAATTGATAAAATGCTAAAACGCAAACAAAATAACAAATTGAGTCAAACGTTTTAATATTCTAGCGGTGGTGATATATCTAACAACCCACAAACCTGGCGTAGAATTATATACATTGGACCTCTGTCTAGAAAAATAAGTAATCACTTTCCCACAGCTATAAAACCCGCTTTTTACACTAATAATAATATTACCAAATCACTATTTAATTCTAAGTCAAAAACAGAGCTGCTAAACAAGAGTGGCATTTACCAGATATCATGCGAATGCAAAAAAGTCTATATTGGACAAACAGCGCGAAATCTTAAAACTAGGCTAAACGAACACCGCCGTTGCCTGACCAATAATAATTTCTCGGAATTCGCGAATCATATAATAGACAGTAACCACTCATTTCATAATCACACCCTAAAACTCCTGCACCAAGTAAATAACAAAGGCAGTAATATGAATAATTTAGAAATTATAGAAATTCACAAAAATTTAAATTCTGAAAACAACCTAATTAATAATCACTGACTATGTACTATAACTACTATATTGACTATGTTCCCTTTGCGACCACCCTCACCGCACTCACCCTCTTAGACCCGCGTCTGTTAACACTCTCTTAGCCGAGCAATGTCTTCCCACACATTAAATCTTAGACTTACTTATTGCAACTTCCACTTATGTGCTAAATTTTAAGAAATAAATTCGACTTAATGTTCTGTCCATGTTTTCATATCTGTACTTAAGATAACCATCCATTCATATGCCAACACCTTAGATAAGGAAAAAAAACCCCCTGCTCTAAGTTTCACTGATTAATCCGTTTATTTTTTGTTTAGATTCGATGACATTGTGAACAATATTCTGTGTTTATTATATTAGTTTTATATCACCCGTCGATGGGAGGAGTGCTCTCCCGAAACTATAGTTGTGTTCTTGTAAAAGAATAAAATTGTGTAACACTGATAACAAAGTTTTATTTTCATAATAATTTATGATGAAATTGATTTAATTTCTTGCAATTTTTAAAACAAACTGTAACACCATAGCATACTACAAAATATTATATCATAGGTATTGATGCTTTACATTTTGGTCGATGCTTCTACCTATGTATATCAATAGGTACTGACTTATCACGAATAATTCCTAGCAAAGGCGTAGCCAGGATTATCGCCACGGGAAGCCCAAATAAGATAACGTGTTCTGTTTTAAAAAATGGGTTTGTTTGAACCATTGAAAACACTCAAAAGTAATTAGTTGCAATGCTCTTCGAACCTATCTTATTCCAGCACTAGCGTATGAGAGTTCTGGCTAAATCTTGCAAAATTTCTTTCTCAAATTTATTTTTAGTTTCCGGAACCCCTTTTCTATGCACATTCGTCATAAAGACCGACAAGCCGGTTTTTTGTCATTGTTGACTGTAACCAAGTTTTTACCCTCCGTAAGATTCTAAACGATCTTTAGGTTGTGCAACAGAGAAAGAAAACATTTTTGAAAAGGAAATATAGAAGTCTAGGCATTTACAGGAGTTTTGACCTGTCATTGGCTGGTTTAGGTGGCCACTTCACACATTGTGTAACATTCACCATTATGTTATTTAACCAGAATATAAAAATTGTGTTTTTTTTTTATAATATATTCTCTATAATTTTTCATTTGACTCGATGAGCCAGAAGGGGGCTCCCCGCCGTGCCCCACTGTGGCTGCGCCTATGATTCCTAGGTAGTTGGGACTAGAAAATAAATTTTTAATGTAAATATGATAAAAGTAAATAATGAATATGAAAAATGTAACCTTTGTTCTTAAATGTCCCTCATGCCTACTGAAACAATAAGTGACATAAAAGTTGTTAAAACTATGACTTATATCAAATATATTTAATCTCAAACTCTAATAATGTTGAACAATATTTTTTTGTGCCCAAATCTTGGTAGACAAATATGGAATTTACCCTCAATAGATATTATTATAATATCTGAGATGGGGCAATTTTTTTGAAAAGTGGTTTTCAATGTCTAGGCATTTATAGAGCTCATGGCATCCATATTTAAATGTGACTTTTTCAACTCGTAAATATGACAACTAAAAACCGGAAGTGTTAACAGTTACTACTTTATGAACCTACACAGTTAAATTTTAACTGGGTTTTAATGTTATTTAATTTTAATACTAAATAATGAATACTAGAACAAAATATAACATGTCGGTTGTCAATTTGGGCCTAGCTGAAAAAAAAAGCAATAATTTATGTATCTACTAGTGCAAAAATAGGTCCCGATTTGAATATATGAGTCTGATCACTTTGGCTAAAGTTATGTGCGTGTTTTTTATGGAACTCACCAGCTTACAATGTAAAAAGGGTTTTTACAACTTATAATAATGAAAATAAGTTTATTCTGGTAACAAAGCTGAATAGTGCAGAGCCAATTTCATAAAAAATAAAGTTAAAAAATTCTCACAAAATGAGAAAAAAAATTGAAACAAAATTAGAATAAAATTAACGGTGTAGCAAAAAACCAAATGGGAAAGAAAAAAAAACAGTTTTTACAGAAAAAATAAAATCAATAATAAGACACTACTATAGAACAATAATGTCCTTATGGCAGTCTCAATATTTGTAGTCAATGCCTGAATAAGAGGAAGTAGATCTACCCTGCATTGACTTGGAAAAACACGCCAATTTTACTCAACATAGGCTCTTTGCTAAAGTAGGGCAGCTAAGACATTCACCCGTCCAACTGCGATCATTTCAGAGGCACCCCGATATGTAAGCAATCCAAACAATATGTATTGTTATAGGTGACCCTTAAATGCTTTATTTAGCATTGAATTTAGGTACCGTTGTATATAATCGAAGTTTATTTGTGTTATAAACTACAGTAGGTTTCCAAATTAATGGGGACAGTACCAATATTTTGTGATTTTAATGTTTATACTGTCTCTACTTCTAAATAACTTTGATTTGATGAGAATTCCTTTGTTATTTTTGCTGCTGCTATCATCACCGACACTTTTAAGAAGTGGCAATACCAGCAAAGCGTCGTTAAAATGTTGAGGTTATTTCCACGTGAACATCATTTTTATGAAAACGAGCAGTCGAGGGTCTTGTAAAAAAAAATATGTATAAATTATTTTAACGGGTTTTAACAGTTCAGCTATATCAAAACGTAAGTAATTATTCATTATCTACCAATGTTGTTTTATGTTCATATCTTATTTTTATTCGTGGTTTTGCCGTATTGACTCCAGTAGTGTGTTTTTTCAGTGTGGTCAGATCTTTAGACACTTCCCCAAGTAATTTTTTGGAAATGAAAACAATATTATTAATCACTAAACATTCCCAAAGGGAAAAAGCAGCGATTACCCTGGGGAAAAAATCTATCAAAACCTGTCCTTTGAAGTGGATCGTGCTGGGAAATGTAGCAGAAAATGAACCACCACACCTCATACTGACTGAAAAATCAGAGACTTATGTCTCCGAATCCGTTAAAAAGGTGTGGCTCGTCTAACCTTGATGATCAATGAAGAAGGTAACGAGGTCTCCCAAAGGAAAATCCAGAGGAAATCAGCTGAGGAGAATCACATTGGTCATCGGCCAGTTAAAAAACCTCGTCTCACGGTAGCTACAAGTAAAAAATGGCTGTAATGGAGCAAAGTGCACCAATACATGACTTTTGTGGACTGAAATTGAGTATTTATCATTTTTGTGGTTTTTATGCTTTTAAAACATTTATTATAAGAAAGTGTATTTACCATTAAGAATAGACTGCATAAGTTCGTCAATAAATAAATAATTACTTTTTTTTAATTGTGCTTCTCTGAGGAGTCCATATTGCAATTTTTTGTGAACAAACCATCGCTCATTCGACGACACCCAGGAGAGAGATTCCATCCGGACTGTCTTGTGGAGATGATCAAACATCCCACCAGCATTATTGTGTGGTCAGTCATCTCTTCCAGGGGGATAGGGCGCCTCCATTTCATACAAGGGACTATAAGGCAGGATCAGTACAGACAAGTACTGGAAAATCTCTTACTCCCTCAAGTCGAAGAATGATTTCCTGGTGGTCAAGAGTACATATTTATGCACGTCTCCGCACCCTGTTATAAAGCCAGAACTGTCACTGCATTCCTGTCTGGAAATAATGAGAAGGTTTTATCTTGGCCGGGGAATTCTCCCGACATGAATCCCATTGAAAACCTGTGGGAGCTCAAGAAGAGGGAGATTGCCAAGGCGGTGATCTTAACCAATCACCGGTTCATCAAAATCCTCACCCGAGTGTGGCCTTACTATCCTGAGTTGAAACTTAATGCAAAACTGCGCAATAAGAGTATCTCACGACTTGTACAATCTGTAATTGTGGCTAAAGGTGATACCACAAAATACGATAATGTTTAATTATAATTAAACTAAAAAAATAAACTCGAATCAAGAACAAAAAATGATCTTTAAATTTTCCCTATAAATTTTCATGTTAATAAAAATTAATTACTCTACCTAAAATCATTAACATCTTTGTTTTATGAATACCAAAGTGACAAAAACGCATTTTTCATAGGTGTCCCTACTGATTCGGCAACCCACTGTAACTACTCGTATGAATAATATTAATAAAGTGCAACTTTTTAGACATGGTTTGGTGAGAATATCGTGCACTGCAGTATGGAGTTAGTGACATGTCCTTCGTGCCGCATCCAGATTTCTCTAATTCAATTGGATTTACCACAGACGTGTAATTCTTCTCTGTGTAAGTTTACTAATTGTTTTTCAATAATTTGGTAGTAATAATGTACTGTTAGAAATAAGTGATATAATATGTAGATATTATATTTATTTTTGGAGGCAATATTCGTTGACTCTTGAATTTTAAGGGGAGGATTGACCAGAAAGTGGTGGATAAACTATGTTCAAATGGAAAAGGCAGATAAGTCAAAAGGTTCTATCTTCTGGTGCCTTGTCTGGTCCCCCCGACGTTGGCGATCACTACAGCGAAAGCATATGTATCTGTCCTACGCTACTTTTATATTTCTCAGCCAGGACGCCTGCTTATTGATGTACTCGCCGTAGTAATCCCTGGGAAAAGATGACCAGAGTGGTTTCTCGTTGCCTTCTCTGGTGGATTTTTCTGTCGGGGTTACCTTCTCTTAGCTGGATGGTTTTGGTTTTGGGGCGCCAAAAACTCGCTTTTCATCCTTTCGTTATCTGCTGTGATCACACCGCTATGAATGTGATCCCATTGCCCAGGGTTCGCGACGTGGACACTAATGAGTCGGACTAGTCAGTAGCGCTGCCGATGGAATGCAACTGGGCGTTTGCTGTATTTTATAGAATCGCATCCTCCAGCAAGATGTGACTCACTGCGACCCTACTGACAGTTCTAACCCCAAAGGTTTATAATGAAGGTTTTTTTCAGTTTATTAAAATGCAAAAATCTCATTGCATTTCAATTAATTTGAAATTCACTTTATAACATTATAATTAACACAAAGTAATACTGTAAACAAAATATATTTTTATGACTCCTCTTTCTTTTCATTCACCTCGTGTTTTGGTAGTTAGGCGTTCAGCTGTTGTACATGAGGTCTCAGAATGGATTCATGAAATATTGACTTTAATGTGTTTTTACACTACATTGTCTATTTCATAGTCCCTGGTCTAGCACCCGCTGATAGACTTGCTTTTATTTAACAAAATAAGCTGAAATTGGTGAACCGATGCAGTGCCCTATCAGGGTAAATGAAGAGGAATAATCTATGTTTTTTGTATGTACGTAGATAACAATTTTTATACTTCACCATAAACTATCATGAAACAGTTAGTGTTTAGATAGTCAGAAAATTCCATCTGATTCTAGTAAACGCAACATCTGAGCAATGCCCGTGCAGTGCCTTAACTGTGTGGGAGCCCTCAGGGCACAGCCCTCCATCTCAGCGCTGCAGCTTGGCGGGTACGAGCTCCTTCACCAGCTCGACTCGCTCAGTCGGAATATCACTTGACCTTGTTCCACAAAACTGGTCCGGATCATTCTACATGATTTTTATGTCGCAACGTAAGTATACTTTAAATTAGATTTAATCATTGAAGGTTTTACAAATCAATTTGGCTCTTTAGGGTAAAAAAACAGTTTATTATATTGACAAGCCTCTTCATTACTTCGTATTATATTAACAATACAACAGCGATGAAGAACATTTTAGAGAAGAAATATAGAGGTCTAGGCATCCACAGGGCTTATGACCTATCATTGGCGGGTTTAAGTGGCCACTTTACACACTGTATGTATTATTAGATGTCAATAATACAGTTATTTTTACCTAACTAGCTGGGATAACACATGGCTCTAAAATAAGAGTTTATAACTTTAGAAATAAAAGAAGATTATAATATATTTCTTTATGTAATAACTTCCAAGAATTTTCACTAACAAACTTGAAGAGTAAATTTAATGAATTTAATAAAAATTGTATAGGAGCGGTATGAAAACATATTTTAAAAGTATGTATTTACTTTAACGTGGCAAATAAATGTATTACTCGATAGTAATTATATAAAGCAAATGAATTGTGAATTACATCAAGTTATCATTAAAAAAGTAATCAATTTATAAAATATGCATTTATTCTATGACCTCAAAATGATTTATTTGTTATTTTATATATTTATTTATATTGGTAGATAACTCTTAGTTGTTGCAATGTCATCAAGATTTTTTTGTGATTTTTGTCATCTTTCGGATATGTTATCAATAAAAATAGTATGTATCTGCATTTCTTATGATATCATATCTTAGATTTATCACATTGTTCCTTTTTTTTCAAAATATTCTGATTTAATTTCAGATGTAAGAGCATGACTCCGTCTATTCCAATAAACTCTTTTTTTTGTATTTAAAAAAAATTATATCTCTCTCTCAAATTACGACCCTCATTCTGTATCTCCGTTTTGGGGAAACAAAAATATCTTTAAGTAAAAAAATTAACTTTGGCAAAATTCAAATTCTTATCGAGGCATTTTCTTTCAGGAAATCAACAGTTTATTCAAGGTTCTGTTGGACAGCATGGATTTCTAACTTCTCCGGATTTTCCATCCCTGTACCCTAGAGATTACGGAGTTGAACATGCTTTATTGTGCACCAGTAAAGATTGTCAAATATCTCTCCTCTTCACAGATTTTCTTATTTCACCAACGTCATTAATGGAGGTAATATTTTTTTATACATTTGAAGTATATGTGAGTGAATACATTTATGTACATACCCATATTTAGTCGCTATGTCTGCTAAAACTGAAGTAATTGCCACATTTACCATAGTATAACATTTTCAACTAACTATTTTATGCACTGGAATGTGTAATTTACAAATAATGTTGAATATTTTCTATTGATTTAAAAATATTTTTCATATTTTTAGAGATATTTCCAGTATACATTCAAAATATATTTATTGATAACACTTTATTTCAGATTTACAATTCAGATGGCAAGCCCGTACAACTGGTTTCAGGAATGACTGCAAGACCTAAATCATTTGTGTCATCCGGTCCTTCTGTTACAATAAGGTTTTTCGGAAATGGTGGAACTTCTCTTGGATATAAAGCTACTTATGTATTTATTCAGAACTCCGCAGATTTTGATATTGTCAATACAGGTTTGTTGGTAAATTGCTTATCGTATTATTGATATTTTTGTATAGATACATAATACCCTGATAAAACTTCATCAATTAAACTTCTTTTTTTCATTTTAGTTTTCTTTATTGATCATCAAGCGCTTTCGCCTGAACAGGCATTTTACAGAATAATGTTGATTGTTTTGTTTATAACATTTTTTAAAAATAAATAAATATAAATGTAAGGATTATATTTTATATATTCATCACATTTCCTTCTTCACCTCTTTATTTTGACTATCAAGCGCAAACATAACATATGGTTATTCAAACAATATCTGGTAAATAAAATTTTCCCTGTATTGAATATAATTTACGGATGTTTTATACCAAAATTATTTTCTTTAAGTATATTGCATTCAAACTTCAGTTTTGAGTATCTATATGGTTGTTGTCTCAGATTGTGGAGGAGAGGTGGACACTTTGGGAGGGACAATATATATGACAGGAGTAAGGGGGTTCTACGACTGTGTGTGGATAATACAACCCGCTGCAATCATATCTCACTTTAAAACTCACATATATCTCAAGGTTATGGACTACCCAAAAGGTATTTATGAGTAATTAATAATATTTTACTAACGTTAGTGATATCGCCCGCATGGAGACATTCACCAATTACAAGAGCTCGTTTTTACTATCAAGGCATTCAAAGTTAATTTTTATTACCTTAATATAAATCAACAATAACAATTTATTTTTTAAAAAAAACTTTTATACCTCAAATGCCTACATTATTACTTTTTCTAATATAGTTAAGTACATCTTGTGAATCTTTTTGTTTTTTTTTTTTAATTCAATGAAAAGTTTTGACAGTGAATTTTCATTGAAAGCGGATATCTTACATGGACCTCATCATCGTCATTCCCTTTTCTGCACCTAATGGCGCATAGGGCACTGTGTTGGTACAGCAATCGGAGCTTATCTTGATTTTTTTTTTACATAAATGTAAGATGATCAGTCTTACACTTCAGGGGCCAGTCCAGGGACTGTGAAATATTATAGTGTAAAAACACCATTTTAAATAAACATTTCATGTCAACCATGCCGGGAATCAAACCCGAGAATTTTAATTACTATTGGCTGTTATTTAGTACAGAAAAGTAAAAGTTAAATTTTTTTCTTTTTCATTTTTATGCCATTTTTATGAGTTTGAAACAGATTTATTGATATTCTTGTGGTAAAATTGTTTCTATATTTGTCAAATTCTGTATTCGTTAAAAGACACCCAGGAACAGATTAATGGTGAATACAGAGGTTCCGCTGAATATGTATTTTCATTCGAGAGATTTTCTGTCACATATTTATTTTCACATCTCTCCAGATGTTATATACCAATAATAATTTCACAGGTAACTTGTCACTGCGGCATGGCCTGACCTCAGAATCTCGAGTGATTGAATCATTCAACGAACCTAATCTAAATGCTATAGAACATGTTGCGCCTATTGCTGATGGGTTCTACATTTCCTTCCGGGGTATTCTTATGCCAGAAGATAATCTCACGATAGCCTACTCTGCATTTGCTTACATGGGTATGAATCATCATAATCAAACCTATTTATTTATTTATTACGAGTCTTTTCTACGAATAAGCAGTTATTTACGTTTATCATTGAATATTTACAGATTGCTTGGATGGAATTGATTTACTATGTGGAAACAAACGATGTATCTCTGTACAACTTATGTGTGATTCTATAGATAACTGTGGAGACAGCAGTGATGAGGCCGGGAATTGCAAATTAGGTAAATATTAATTTTTATACCTGAAGCACTAACTTTTGATATTGATGTTTTTTGTTGATATTTCTTGATAAAACTTCATAGTTAATGATTTTAATAAAATTTTAAATAAAGTTATCATTAAAACTTCTTGGTTTAGTTTTACTTTTTTATTATTTTGACCAACGAGCGCTTTCGTCTAAGTAGGCATCTTCAAGACTGGTAAATTGTTTGGCGAAAGCGCTCGTTGGTCAAAATAATAAAAAAGTAAAACTAGACCAAGAAGTTTTAACTATAACTTTATTTATAATTTTATCAAAATCATTAACTAACTTTGTGGTTATTAATTATTAAAAAATAAATATAAAACAACTTTACACTTCCCATCTTAAGAATAACAAGAGAAAAATACTTAACTTGATTTGAAAATTAAATTGCAATATTTAGAAATCACTCTAAAAAATACAATAGGATAGAATTCATTAGTTAAGCTTTGAAACCAGTCGGTAGAGAAAAAAAGTGGTTTTATATTTATTTTATTTACCTATCTTCCGATTTGAATCAATTTCTTATTCTATATTTTATACTAAACAAGATGTAAGAGCGCCCACCCCCTACCTAATTCTTTAAGGACCTGGGCTCATATTACAATGAGAAGTTAACATTTATCTTCAAGTTTATCTACAAAGTAAAATTAAGTTTTCTGTATAAAAAATAGAATATGTATACAATTTTTCTAAACATGTTCAATTATTGGTTAGCAATGAAGATACTTAAAATTTTCGTAGAAATATACACATTTTGGTACATAAATATCGATTTGACTTATGCTGTTTTGATATAAACCGATGAAGATAGCGTTTGTAATTGCGGCCCTGGGCTTGGAGGAGGAGATTTAGCAATAGATATCAAGGCACGCACCCTCCGCTCAGCCGCTCAGTAGTCTGGCTCTTACTTAATCTACGGCACCCGTCGCAATAGATCGACACAAGTTGCAGTGATGTCAGGAACTTATTTACCACTACCCTCATCTATAAAGATAGGATAGAATCTTGTATATTTTTCAGATGAGACAGATGGATTGTTAGTCCAGTACTGGTGGCCGGTGCGGGGTTCGGGATCTGGCGGGGCTGGGGGGGCGGGAGGGGCCCTTCTTTCGCTGGGGGCAGCGGTGGTAGGAGCGGCCCTCTTGATGGGCACCGCCCTGTGTCGTCTCCTTCTGCGGGGCCGGCCCCCGACACCACATACAGACCACGCCAGAACTATAGCCCATCTTCTCAGTGAGTATTTCCGCACTTCACAATTTTTATGCTCCTCCTAAAAATACTACAATTATTTTATTTGTAGTAATTGAAAACTTTTTTGGTAAAAACAAATCATAGTACGTGCATATCGTCAGCCGATGCTTATGTCAGGAATCTACATTTTTTCTACAGACTTTTTCTTCTTTTTCAATAGGTCAGAGTAAGAACCACACATGCGCAAAACTGAACTTATTTTCTGGATATACCGCATATCCTATCAATATCAAAATAAATCATTTTTAATTAAAAAAAATTTCGAGAAGAATTCCATTGACAATTAGTATTATGAAGCTGGTTTAGTAAAACTTAAATAAATTTACAATACCGGTTTTATTAGCTTTAAACTTAATTTCAGAAATGAAATTTTAGGAGATTCGTTTTGGTACTTAGGCTGTGATTTGAACTGTCTATATAATGCTATTATATCTCTCCATCTTTACATTTAAACTTTTATATCTACATTTATGGAACTTCTCATACCATTCCATGATTTGGTTGAATTTTCAGCCATTGCCGAGCTCGATGACCGAGATGAACCGCCACTGTATGAGCCCCCACCGGAATACAATCAAGTTGTGAAGCCACCGAGGCAGCGTAAGAAACATTCAACTCAAAGGTATCTGCTGCATTCAAAGTCCAATTACCAGTGTTTTAACTGTCTCACAAAAAAAAACAACTAAATAGCGTTAAATTATTTCATCAACTAGAAAGCACTTGAAAATACTTTAATTACTTATACTTAATATACTTATCTTATAAATTAATTAATTAATCACTCCAGGAGCAAGTGATCACAATTTAGATTCATAATGAAAACTACAGTATTTTACTCAGACTTCGTTACAATTTATACAACTACAGAGCGAGCGAGCTGACTAGGAAGGCAAAACTCGATGGTGCTCGACGCACACTGCATTGTTAAGTCATATGCAGCGTGTCATGATCATCTGTTACAGGAAGGTAACATGATCAATCTTACGTTTTAAGTGTCAGTCCAGGGACAATGAAATACTTCAGTATTAATGTCAACCATCCCAGGAATCAAAACTAGGACCTCAAGCATGGTAGGCAAACGTGCCAACCACTGCACTATGAGGCGGATGATTATTTATATATCTCATTACTTTTGCAATATAATTACACACTTACTTTTTCTGAGTTATTGTGCCATCTGAGAAATTTAATCTTCTTATTATTATCAACATTTTAAGTTCCTATATCCAAATCAAGATTTCAAAGTTTATTCAGTTTGTTTAGATGACTGATGAACAAATATTTTTGACTAAAGGTGTTTTACCGGGTGTGCAATATATTTATATGGTGACTTTTTCCAGACTAATAGAAAGAGATTCCCCCACTCTCGGGCAATGTGAAGAATCATCTTTACCGAGCAGTTCTCTGGTATGTCTACATCATCAAATCATAAAAGTTTTCTACACTGTAGATTGAATGAAAGCAATGGTCAATAAATGGTTATGGCACACTTTTACCGATTTATTTATAATGTTGAGCCAAATTTATTATTTCAGTAGAACTATATGGTACAAATATGTCTGTGTACCTCACAGAACTAGATAAAATATGTACAGTTTTATCAACATTTTTGAATATGCGATGGAATTCTGAGTAAATTGGAAAAAAAATATTTCTCCTTACTTATTTTCACATATTACTTACATTACTATTATTTGAGTATTAATAATAATTATAAATATTAAATTAATTACAATTATAGTCAAATTAATTTATTAATAATATTGACAACTCAATATGTATGAAAATGTATATTTTTTTTTACAGGCAACAGAAATGAAAAAGCAATTTGTTAATTTGCCTCCAGAAAGATTTCCGGAAATCATAGATAATGCATTATTCAGAATCCCAGATACATCTCCCCCTGTCTCTCTGGAAACCACTGGTTATAATGAACAAGATATTGGGCTTTCTCTCACTTTGTCCGTTTCGTCACATAAAGGTTTATTACTTTTGAATTTTTAATGTTCTGGAAATATTGCACGAGTATACATTAAATTTAACATTATTTTTAATTGGTTTTAGCTGAAAAAAGTCTCCAAAACCTCCAATGCCTTTCTTCAATATCAAACAAAGAAATATCCGGTTTGACATCACCATCAAATATAAGCGCTATTTCCTTCGATACACTGTACTCTTCTAGCGGCCAAGATTGTATGACCATTTCACCTCTGAAACTTACCAAAAGTCATTCTCAAGACAATATTTTGCAACTCCGGGCTGACTTTGCCAACAGAGCAATGCAAAGCTCAGATTTCATTTCTAACGAACTTGTCAATACAAATGAACAGGTATTGAAGCCTTTAAGTAAAATAACAAAGTGTAGCCAACGCTCTTTAGATAATATAAGTATAGTTGATTACCCCAAAACGCTGTTAGAATTTCGAAATGAGCAAGCATCTAGTGAATAAATAAAAGAAAAACATATTTTTGTAGGATTATGCGTGTATGAGTAGGTAATAAAGCTGGACCTTATTTAACACCAGGTTAACCTACCATAAAGCTGTCATTAGAGTTCTCTCTTTGTGCTTTCTTCATACCGATGGTTGACTGATGCAATTATTTTTTAATAGATTGTCAAAATGGTTGTCATTTAAATTGATATATCACCATGTTAATTTTATTCTGATAATATAATTTTTATTTTATGCTCACCCTACTTGTTAAAAGAATATTCAAATCCTAAAATGCAGCTGATCAGGCTCCAGGGTTTAACTTTAAGTTGAGTTTACTTACAAATTCTTCATATTTAATAATAACAAATAATGTGAAAAATGCACAAGTATGTTCTAAAAACTAAGGATGTACACATTTCCTTTTGTCATGAAACCAACTTTATATAATATATACCTAATCTATTGTTGAGGAAGGCCTAAAACAGAAGGCTGTTTTATGTAGGTGAAAATTCATTTTAAAAAGGGATATAAATAACATAAAAATATTGTTTTCTACGCAAAAAATATATAAATAATGTCACACAATATTCCACTGCTGAGATGTGGTTGAGAAATGTTAAATGTTTTTGTTATTATACACATTTTCATCGGTGATCTTTATTTTTCAACAATATTTTGAGTTTGTCCAAATTTCTGTAGACAAGGACTGGATTCAACTCCCTGGGGAGCTGTTTATATTAACATATTACAACAGAGATGAAGAACATTTAAGAGAAGGTAATATAGAAGTCTAGGCATCTACAGGGCTTATGACCTGTCAATGGCTGGTTTAAGTGGCCACTTTACACACTGTGTAACATTCACCATTCTGCCTACATTTGAACATCTATATTCCTTCAATTCTTTCATCTGTTGATGTTTGTGAAGTTAAAGAGCTGAAACCTTTATTTATGCTGGTGAGATTCGTCTAATTGAATTATTTCACCTACATACTAGGCAATGCCTGAAAATGTTATTAAATGGCTAAATGGGCTAGATTTCTTGATAAAGGGGATATACTGTACATCCCATACATCATAATACATGTGCCAAAAAACATGTTTCATTGTAATATGTCGTATAATGTTCCGTTTCCTTTATGGTAGTCTTTTAAATTATTCTTCAAATAATAATAAAAAATTTCTACATAAATATAAATGCATATACATACATATAATTTTTTTTGTTATAATTAAGTACTTGCATATTATTGTTAATTTAACACCTGTTATTTTTTCAAACATTTATTTTCATCTTTTATTGTTTAAAGATTTTGTTTTAATGTTTTTTTCAGGTTCAATTCCTCTTTCTCTTTAAAGTCAAAATATTGTTCTTTTTTTCATAAAAAATATTTTATTACCAGTTTTTAATGTAATTTTTCTTGTCTAGTCTATCTAAAAAATACAATTGTTTACAATGAATATTGTCATTTTTTTAATCTATTTATTTATCTTTAATTCCTCACTTAGTACAGTCCCTTCTTAATGAATTATGGCCACGTGGATTTTTTTTACAATTTCTCAGAAATCACTTTGAATAAATAAAATGACACACCTTCGGCAGACATCTGGCTTCAATCCTTGGCATATACATATACTTAAATCGCACTTTTCTGAAATGTTTTTATTTCTTCATTTTCCGGTGAAATTTAATGTTTTTTTTAAAGACAGTCGTCTTTTGAATGTGAAGATGAGTTTTTAACATACTCCATACGTTTTCTACTGGATCAAGATCTGAAGAGTTTCCAGACCCCCTGGTCTCCTGACCGTAATTATGTGGCCCCTACAAAAAATGCAGTCATCATTTTTTTTAATTAAGTCGAGCCATACTGATTGAGCTATTTGTATTTAAAAAATCCGTTATATTTATTAACTAATAAAAGTTGTAGCATAATGAGTGTCTTATTTTTTATTTATTTATTATGCAGATGGCCAAATACTTGACCTAAAAAAAATGTGGGGAGTAGAATACCCCAAGGGCTGTAAAAAAAAAGCAAATGTGTTCAATGAATTGTTAACGGTTTCTGAGATATATTTTTTTGATTGTTTTTTTAGTTGATTTCACGAGTCTGAAATTTTTTTTTGGGATAAATGTTAACATTTTAAAAAATAATTTTTCTTCACATTAAGTATTAACATACTTGTATTCAATAACTTGAAGAAAAAAAAATAACACTCGCATAGTTCTAAAAAAAAGTAGCCACTTTCCAAGATTTTTTTTCTTTTTATCAATAAAAGATCAGAGGGTGCGGTTTCTTAAAAAATATGGTATGGACAATTTACTCCAAAAACGTAAAGTAGGTGCTTTTAGCAATAATAAATTACTTTTAATAGTAAATAGTAACACAATAAAATATTTTTTTGGTTAAGATGCATGTATTTTTATAATAAATTTTCAAAGTGAATGAATGTTCAGCTGAAGAGTAACTTCGACAAGTTACGAGATGCGGAAAATATAATATGTCAAAACCATAACGCATTTCAAGACTTAAGAACTATTTTTTTGAGAAGATCCAAACTGTGCATAAGATCTGGTGGAAAACAGGTGTTATTTTTTTTGTTATAATAGATTCAAATATTTTCAGAACAATAGATAACATTGATATAGTTCTATAATTGTTGACATCAAACTTGTCACCAGACTTAAAAATTGGTCTGATTATGAAGTTTTCCAAGAATCAGGAAATGTGCCACAAGAACGAGACATTATACAAGATACAAATGGATGTGGACAGTATAAATTTGCATTAACTTAACAACAATTCAGGAATACCATCAGGGCCCCGATCACAATGGAAAGTTAACATTTATCTTCAATTTTATCTACAAAGTAAAAATAAGATTTCTGTATGAAAAGCAGAATATGCAAACATTTTTTTCTTTTAAACATGTTAAATTATATGTTACCGATGAAGATACTTTAAATGTTCATGCAAATATACTTATTTTCATACACAAATATTGATCATTCGCCCTAGACCAATAATTTTTTTCCTGCTTAATTTGTTTAAACAATAAAATATTTCACCAATAGATATTTCACACTTACTAAGATCTACAGTATCTATATAATTCAGGGAAGAGTTATTTGGAGTATAGGAAATATTGTTAACAAGAGTATTCAGAAGAAAAATGATCAGCAAAAAGATCTGCAATATCTTGACTACCAGTAATGTGAGTAGCATTAGATAGCATACTTGAAGGAATATCACTTTCAGAACATTTTTTAGCGACAAATTGCCAGAACTCTTTAGGATTATGGGTTAGTTTGAATTCCGTTTTTTTTTTATATATGTCTTGTAATTTTTGTCACATTTGATTTTGCACAATTCTTAAATGTGAGAAAATTGACGATAGTGTAATAAATTAGCTGTCTCTTTATATAGCTTATGAATTATTTTTTGTTGAAAACCAATTGTTTCAGTTTAACACTGAACCAATGGGGAATTTAGGTTTGATAAATTTCCCTTTTGGTATAAACAGATCAACGGCTTGAGACAATAGATCATTTAATTTATTTACAGCTTCATTTTATATTCATGTTACTAAAAAGAGAGGTCCAGTCAATCTGAGAGAGAAATTCTTTAATTCCTGGATAGTCTCCTTTATCAAATTTATGGTGATAAGAGGTAATGGGTGGTGATTGATCAATATTTAATGAACTTAACATAATTTGTATCGATAGCGGTTTGTGATAGTTGTCAATTGGTAATAAATGGTTAATAAATATTTGTACAAGGGTATTCAGTCTACTGCTAAAGATAAGGTCTAAACAACTTCCCAGACAATTAATGACTGCATTTAACTGGAGCATGTTCATGTATGCAAAAAAGTTTGCAATTATGGCAGCTTGCGAGGATAAAGAGCCTGAAGTCTCAACACCTTGGTTATCATTCAACCATTGCAATTTTGGTAAGTTGTAATCTCCACAGACTAAAAACAAATTACCCTCCTTAGAGATGTTTTCAAGTAAATCAGTATGTGCCTTATAAATATAATTTGAGGAAGAAGGGGGAATGTGTATACAACCAATTATATGTTTCTTGCCATCTAGGATGATGGTCAAGAAAATCTGATCGGAAACATTACTTTACGATTTCAAAACATGACATAATTTTTTTTTGACACAAATTATCACTCCACCACCTTTTGACTTATAATGAAGCAATCACAATGAAAAATTTTAAACCAAGTTCAGCAGATGAGACTTTATCATAAATGGCTAAAGCCAAGTTTCAGTAAAAAATAAAATGTAATTACATACAGATAAATTACACATTAGAACATTCAATTTAGTGTTCATGTCTCTGAAGTTTTGATTATAGGAATAAATGTCATTAGTGTTAGTTAGTGATCTGGTGTAGTGATTTAGTCTAAAAAAATTATTCAGGATAGTTCACGTCTTTCAGCGGCTAGGCGAGCTGGGCAGTCCTAAGATCCAGTAGAGTGAGGCAGATTTTTTGAAGAATGTACAGATGTACAGTAGCACAAGCGGGAACCTCATCCTTTTATTACATGCATTACGGTTGTGACCGGTTTTAGCGCAGTGAGGACGGGTGGGTGTTTCGACTTGACATTTTGAAGCTTCGTGTCCATAAAGTTGGCAATGTCCACATTTCAACGAATCTATCCAGTCTCGTAATGTGTGTAATTGCCAATCCATGGCCAGTTTGTATAAGAAATCAATTAATGTCGCACAGATTGGATGAAGAAACAATAAACACAATGTTGAATGCAATAAAATATATTTTGTATAAATTTAACATACATTACTATAGTTCACTATGTTATACATTAATACGGATACCAAGAAAAACACAATTATGGTAAAAATTTTACTCAAATACAAATACACAACATTCAAACACTTTTTAATGGTTTATTATGTATATTTTTTTTTATTTAACATCTCGCTGGGTTTACAAAATGCTACATAAGTTGGGGCCTCACAAAATGTACTCTTAAATACCCTCTTTTCTAACAATGCTATAAAATCTTTGCACTTATGTTCAATTTATGTACATGTATATTCATTGGAAACAATCAAAACTTCATATCGTACCTTCGGTGCAACAAAGGCACAACAGCTTATTTTTGAATTTTACAAAAGAGGACTTTTAATTTATTTTTTCGCATTTTTGCCTTATTACTGGATTTCTATTTGCAGTAGGTTTTGAATCTTGATCAAATTAATTGTTTTTGCTATAGTTTCACGTTAAAAGCTTATTCTGAATTATTAAAAAAATGGTGATAAAAGATGTAATAAAAAAAAGTGTCTTGAATTGTTACTGTTGCAACGAAGGTGCGATATATTAAAGAAAAAATGTAATATTGGAATGTTTTCAGAAACAAGCTATGTATTCATAATGAAAGATATAAACTCAAATAATAATAGCTCATATTTCATAGAAGAATATAGTACAATAAATGCTTTAAAGGGAATAAAATAGCCTTAAACCAAGATAAGGCAGTTAATGTGCCTTCTACGGTGTTGAAATAAAATGTCCTAAGAATAACAAAATGTGTTCTTCAAATAAGCAACAAAGAATACAATGAGCAAGTTTATATTTGTTCAATAAAACATGTTATAATAAAATTAAATACTAATTTATTCATACGTAGTAGGTGCTTAAAAAAAAAAAATATTGATGGTTGGTAATATTAATACTGTTGAATCAGCATTTTCAAGATTTGCTAAAGAGCTTAATGCCTCGGAAAAATTTAACATTTTACCCAGATGCATTTTGCACTACATGATCATTTTTGTTCCAAAATAGAAAATAAAAATAAAAATGTTCCTCACCTGAAGAGAGTAAGTTAGATTGTTTGAAGGAACAGAACAAAAACATTTTTTTAGAAGATTAGACAGTATAAATAAGGACATGTTATATCATAATTTAAATTAAACTGCGGCGCTAATCATCAGTCTTGCTGTCCAATGTGTGACATGCATTAAGATGGATAAATGTTTTAAGTTTTTGGGATAATTTGAATCAGCTGCAAAATTTAAAAATAAGAGTAAAAATTGAAAAATATAAACATTTAATATATTATAGTGTAAGAGTTGTATTACAAAAACTGGTTAGGTTGACAAAAAATCACAATGGAAACATCACCAATGCATATTAGTTATTAATGGCACTAATAAAAAATCAGTCACATTGAATTGTGTGTTAGTACTTATTTTAGTTTTCAAGACTTGGGCGAACTCAGCACAGTTACTAATAGACCAAAAAGTCCCCTAAACTGAAGACTAGTACAATTTAAAAACTTAACAGAAAATTTGGTAAATTTTAAAAATAATTATAAAATCCAAGAACGTTTGTGTTTTAGACTTCAAAAAATATTTTATTTGATTATGAAAAACAGGAACCAAACCTCAAATGACATTGCATGCCACAAATGAAGAACTTTTAAATTATATTAGCACAGTCAAACATAGCCAAGTTAGCAATATATAAACATAGATTTTCACTTCACCTGATGTTTAAAAAAAATGTACAAAGACAACTATAAGTCAGCCATGACAATCTTCGAACTTGGGCAAAGTGAATATTGTATTGCAGAATACATTATTACTGTACATGTGTTTTGAATGTTCAAAAAAAAAGAAATATAGTTTATATGAATATATTTTTCAAATACATAGTTTTATCAAATTATGTGATATTTATATTTTTAAATAAACTTTCAAAAGTTAACCAAGTTTTATATGTTATTATAAAAATTGTTTTTAGCTCATTTTAAATAAGATATGGTTCCATTTAACAAATACTAAACGGTTTTTCTAAAATAAAAATATTTTTAGATATGCATATATTAAAAAAATATTCCAAATAATAGAACATATATTGTGTTTCATCACCTACGAATAAACAGGTCAGCCAAAAATTTACACAGCGGGAGTATGGTCCATGGATGTTTTTAACAAATTAGTTGCCATTCTAGAAAATAAAAACAAACAATTTAAAAATTTTGTCTAAAAATACATTTAAAAAATGATTTATTTATCTTTGACACTCAAATAAGCAAATATTATTATTAAATTAAGTAGACTGCGTAGCAGGTATTTTTAAGGCTAAACAGAAAATGATTACTTTAGTGTAAAAACTGAGCCATGATACAGAGTTTACAATGGCAGGAAAGAATATTCAAATAATTACCTTGTAATAGTAACAAGTAAGTGTAACTAATATACAATGGATTAGTGAACACTTAAGTCACATTCCATGACACACCTTAACAATCACCAATGAGGAACTTCAGCCCTACGGGAAATTGGATACAAAATATGTTTTCTTGCGCGCGGTAAAACATAGAGCATTAAATGGTATGGCAAAGTTGCTTGAAAATGTACAAAAAAAAAAAAAAACTATTTTAATAAAAACGCACTACTTTGATTGACGTCACTGGTTCATATGAACCAACCAATGATGTGACAGCTGTGAAGGATATCCAGTAAGCTTACCGTAAACGGACCAATGGGAAGAAGTAACAGTGAACAACCTCTGACGTCACACGTTATTTCAGAAATATAAAACTTTTAAAAATCATAGCGCTGATAATATATGTAAAAAAAAATATTATTTTTTTGGCACCAGAACTCCAGTGTGAACTGCAGTTTCCTCCTGCGACAAACATTTGTTTGCCAAGGTAGACTAATTACATAAATATTGTAAGTATCAAATTTATTGAATAGTTATCACACTAAATTTATTGCAGTACTAACTCCTCTGGTAATGTGTTATAATAAATCATATGTGAACTTATTTATTGTTATTAATGTTTTTTTTTATACTGTATTTTATGTTAATTTAAACTTGAATAAGTAATGTTTAAAAAAATCTTGCATTTGAGGGGGTTAAAAGCAAAAACGCTACTGTCCATGATTACTGTTTTTGGGAAACCAGTAGCGAAAAGACTATTTTTTTAAGTTCAAAGTACAACTTGTGCGTGGTATAAAAAGTAGTGAAAAGACTATTGTGAATATTGTATAGTGACCTGTACAATTCCATTTAACAATAATCTACACCACATTGCTTTAATTTATTTGATAATTATCCACTTAACTTTATCACATTTATTTAGATAACTACAATGCATTATGATTAGCTATCAATTGTACAAGGTTCATACATGATCAAATGAGTTGTGTACTTACTTCTTAATCATGTGCTTATATATGGTTGAAGGGATGATAGTAACAGTCATAACAGCACCAGCTTCCTCAATAACTTTTACTATTTCTTTATCCTTGAGTCCTACTACATTCTGACCATTAACTTCTACCAGCTGATGATCGATGAGCAAACCATTCCTTGCTGCTGAGGAATCTTTCACAAGACCTGTTATTTCTCCATCTTTAAAATGGAATCCAATATGGCCAAGGGAATCTTTATGCAATGTCAATGTTCGTTCAAAAGGTCTGAAAAGTTACATTTTTTTTTTTTAAATAAAATATTTGTACTATTTTGGCTGGAAACATATAGGTCGACTGCCGTAAGCCCAAATAGAGGTAGGAAGGGTGATGTCACCAGAATGCCAACAAAACAAACTGTCATATCGGCAAATCTGTGTAGCTATCAAAGTCTTTTCACAATAAATAAGAACATTTTAATTTGCGTAACAATTGTCATATCGGAAATTTATAATAAATAAAAACATTTTAATCATAACATTTAAAATGACAATCGCAATTTGGTGAAAATAGTCATTATTTCTATACTGCGCATCTCCTTACAAAGGTAAACCCACGCAAAAATGAATTAACAATAATCAATTTTATACTGAGGAAGGCCAAGAACAATGAATTAAGTAATAAAATTTAAAAAATATTGAAATAATTAATGTAATAACTTATATAATTATTTGTTGGGTGATTGAATTAGATAATATGGATTTGATTAAATACAAAAATGTTTTACCTGTCTCTAATAGATAGCCGTATTCCGTTAACGGGGGCTTGCTTCAAAATTTTATGGGCTTCATCCATGGACATCCCCGCAGCTGACTTATCATTAATTTCCAGCACTTGGTCACCAAATCGGAGCCCAGCTAGAGCCGCCACACTTCCTTTCATAACGAGACACACAAACAGACCATTGCTCACGGCGCGGAGTCTCAGCCCTATTTTGCCATTGCCATCTTTACAGAGGACCACTTGACGAATACCTTGAGTAACAAATGACTTTTGTACTGCTATGGAGTTTCCTGTTAGTGGGGCAACCATGTTACCCAAAACATTATTTATTCTTGAAACATTAGCCTTGAATGTAAAGAAAAAACAATATAAGTATACCCGGCATTTTACTAAATCAATATTACAGCAACGTTATATATCATGTGAATTACTTGATGTCTACCACAAAAAAAACTTTATTAAAATTCTTATTACATTTACATACAATGTTTTAATTATTAACATCAAATAACAAGGTAGATTTTTTGGTAATATTTCCGTTCTTATGATTTAACCAAATATTTCAATTTCATGGCAAATTCTTTTATTCGTCAACAACCGTGTTAGAAAATACGAAAAAAGTTGTGGCTAAGCGGTGTTTGAACCTCGGACCTCTATGTGATATTTTTAAGTGATATGTTTTAAAAACATTTTATTATCGTATTTTCAAATTTGAAATGCTAACAAAAAATTAAATAATTTTATATCCATAATGAATTTAATTGGTTTATTTCGCTATTATATTATAAGCATGATTTTTATTTATGACAAGCGATGATACATACAGGAATGATTGCAGAGGAAACTGCAATCTGCGAATATTCGGGCATGTTGATAGCAATCATCTCGGGGGATAGTTCTAGACCCATGTAATCCATGAGTGCTGGGTACATGATGCCAGTTCTCTCCGGTGGTGCGATGGCCACTTGTCTCGCAGACTGGGAGGCATAGCTAACCTGCGCCTGGACCATGTGATCCACCTTCATATCCTCCAGAGATGGGTAGAGAGCCATACTATATTCAAATTCAAAACAATCAAAATATTATTGATAAATGGCTGAAAGTGCTCAAGAATTTGCTAATTTATTTGCAGAAAGCTTTACCAAGGTTTATGTTAATAATTCAGTTCCAACTTCAAATATACCATCTTTTAACAATAACAACAGCATAATTCATTTTAATACATGTGAATTTTCTAACACTGATGTTGCTGAAAAAATAAGCTAATAAGTCACCTGGTCCTGATAAAATTCCACCAATATTTTTATTGAAATGTGTTGATGTTTTAACTATTCCCCTTAGAACTGTATTTAATTTATCAATTAAAAATGTCATTTTTCCTGATCCTGGAAAATTAGCTAATAAACGCCTATTCATAAAAAAGGTGATAAAACTGACGTGCTGAATTATAGACCTATATGTATACAGTCAACTATTCCTAAATTGTTTGAATCACTTGTCAGGAGCATACTTGAATACAATTCAAGTATCTGGAGCCCATTTTACGGAGTTCATTCGTTAAAACTTGGGACAGTGCAGATAATTTTTTTACGTTTTATCAGTTACAAGCTATCTATTCCTATTGAATCTTTAAACTAAGACTTCTTAATTCTTAATGTTTATCTAGAAGATGGAAACTGAGTGATTTAATGTTTCTCTTTAAGATAATAAATGGCATGCTGGACTCTCCTGACTTGCTAAATATGATTTAGTTCCGAATACCTGTTAGGACTACTAGACATTATGTCCCATTTCATATAGATATTGCTGCTACTAATTATGCTATTAATTCACCTATACCAAGATTGCACATTCTAGGGAACCAAATCAGTTGTATGGACATTTTTTACATTAGCCAAATGAAGTTTAAACTTACTATTTAAGAAATAGTTTAGGATTCCGACTGCTGTTTATGTATTTATGTTAATTTGTAAAAAGATAAAAATAAATGTATAAATAAATACACGTCTGTTTGTTTTTTTTTTATAGTTTTTAAAATTAAAATTTATTTTATAATTTTTAATATTAAATTTTTTAAAGGGTTTATTATTTTGTTTCTTTATATATAATTTTTAAAACAGTTGAGAACCCCTGAGCTCTTAACGGGAGACAGTTAGTATTATACCTAGGGCATTCAATATACATTGCAACAATCCCATCAATCAATGATTTATGATTTTTGCTATTTCAAATAGTTATCTTTATTTTTATTATTATTATTATAATTTTTTTAACTATTTTTTTTACCCAAGTACTTATGTCAAATATTCAAATCCCAAAGTTATTATATAAAACAACTGTGTAATACGAGTATTTATAGATATATTTTTATTATATTCTTTCATAATTTTGTAATAGAACACTGTTATGTTAAACGTATTTATGTTTATGTTTATAAAAGGCATTTTAACCGTGTACACACCAATAAATAAATATGATAATATTAATTTTTATTCTTTTTTAAGTGTCAAATCTGCCAGCGGGTTACCAATTATAACCACGAACAGGCCACGCTTCCGTAGGTTCTATAGTTTATATTTCTTATACAGTATAGTCTATATGACCCGAACAATTAAAGCCTGAACCTGTTCGGTTTAACAAATTTTCCGATTACTGGAATCAATAAAAAATAAAACAAACTTTTGCATATTGTCATCAATAAGTTTTTTTTATTTTACAGCGATATACTCAGAGCAATACGCCGCACGCATATAGAGCCACCCGTACAAACAAAAACCATTCTATGATTATGAATCACGAAGTTAGCCATAGTTTCCAGCAATACGACGAGGTACTCAGGTCGAGAATTGCAAGCGCAAACCGAAACGGTCTGTTACACTTTTGTTGTTCAACCAAAATTTTTTAATGCTTTTGTTCTATGGGATAGAGTAAAAGGGCATCTCTATATGCGGGTAGCGAATTATTACAATGAGGTGATATACATTAGGCTGGATCGTTTTCGTTTTTTTGAGATTTTCAAAATGGCCATATTCGGGAAAGATGTTTTATAACCATAATCTAATATGACATTCTTATTCTAAAAGTACACACAAATTTCTAAATTACCCAGTAATGTTTTTTGTCTCAAATGCAATTGTTTTGATCAAACCTTCACAGCTTATGGGTCCACAAGCAGCAACTGAGGCTTCAGTTACAATTTTGACACATCTTTCTGTAGCTTGAGTGTGACAAGGATATTTATTAATTTCGGGAAGTATGAGTTTTTCTAAAACAGATTGATCGGCAATAGCTGTGAAGCAATAGTGAAAGAGTCGCATTACTAACAAATTTAATTAGTGCTGGTTCATTTATTATACTTCTTCTTCTTATGGTTCCTCTCCCTGATGGAGGTTGGAAATCATCGTTGCAATTCTTACTTTGTTGGCAGCTGCCCTGAATATTATACTTCAGTCTACTAAATTGACGTAATCAATGGCAGAAAAATCAAGAACAGGTAGTTTAAAGATCTTTTGAAGGCATATTAGTTATTTGCTTTCAGTATTTTTCTAAGTGCCAACTCTCTAATATGTTTGCGACCATCTGCTAACATCGCCAGCCAAAATTTTTTCAGGGTGGTTAAACCACATTGGTGCATAAACTTTTAAAATAAATGTTGTCAAGGTTGACAGATGTTTAGATGGTTTAGCTGTTGAAATATAATGCCTTAATATCCGATATGCAGTAGTTTATCCTCTAGAATGTACAATCTTTTGAAAGGTTTTGATTACAAAATCCGGAACTGATAGCCTCACACATCTCCAGTAAATACAATTGATCTGATAGAGGTAATTCACAGTTAAAGGAATCAAATTTAAACAACCGAAAGTTTTTCAGTCATCTATAGCTTTTCCGATATCTCCTTTAGAATTCCGAGGTCCAGTCGTCGTTCCGTCAATATGCTGAATAAGGTGACGCAAAGCGAGCTCATTGGCATGTAATTGGTAGACTATCCATTATAGTGGATATTTTATTTTTATTTCTAAACGACGAATAATACCTCCTTTGGTTCCTGTATTGACTGCCGTACCATCACATCCAACAGCAACAAAATTTTCAATAGCAATCTCCTTCAATGAAAAAAAAGCAATATTTTTTGGGCTATTGCTTTATAATTTCGGACATTCGTCGTCGTCGTCGTCATCATTGCAATCGCATGTAAGACATTCACATTACATATTTTGTCCTTTTTAGGTCACTTTATCGAAAATGCATTTCTTCTTTTTCTCACTTAAGGCAATACGCACAACAAAATTTTGTCAAACAGACATATTTTTAAGTTTTGTTTCTTTCACCCTATGTTTTTGCCATATTTATGTCTTGCTTCACAAAATGCACCTATTCTATCTTTATTTGGTACATAATATCACAATGTGTTTTCTCACTCAGCAAAAAACAAATTAAATATTAACTTTTTTTGTATCTTCGCTAGACTAAAAATATGGCATTATCGAGGTTTGTTTAAGAATTTTTAGGAGGGATTTAAAGAAGTATAATCATCCAAACTAATTTTTTTATTATTGAAAAAATGTAAAATTATGTTCTTCTATTTTTTCAATCTGGCGGCTGACAACCCTTTAATAATTACAGTATTTCTTGGAACTCCCTAAAAATTGAATCAGTCATTTGAGAAGAGAAACTTTACTTTGTTGTGTTAAGAAACCAATGTTTTATTTAATAAAAAAAAAAGATAAATAATAAACAAATATGATATGAGCTACTTTTTTATTGAAGTTAGATATGTTTATAATTGTTTAATTAGGTTGACTGACTAATGGGGTTTCTCAAATGACAGATTCAATTATGTGGTTTACACATCTGTAATTTTTGTAATTATATTCACAAAAGACGACAATTGTTCTAAAAATTTTAAAAAATGGTGTTAATGTGTTTTGAGTCATTGTGAGTCATCCGATTAGAATGCTAATAAAGGAATTTCCCAGATTATACAATTGAAAAACTACAGATCCGCAATGCTATGGTAAAAGGTGTTGTGGTATACCCACTATCTACTTACATGACAAATGAGAGTAAGGTGCAAAAACGAAGAACGCAAAACACTTTTTCGCTTTCTTATGAACAAAACGAAACAAACACTTACTTGACACGAAATTAAAACACTTATTACACCGAAAATGAGGAATAATAGACGTTAATTGACAAAACCCACTGATTACTAGTGCAAATACTTCAAATCCTCAGCAAATCTAACGAAATACAGCGAATGAGCGAAACAACATATTTATAAATAATATTTTGCTGTTTTTGATGAGCAATTCCACAGAAAATAAAAGCTCGCAAACAAAAAATAGACAAAGGCATTGACCATTGCGTTTGAGAGTAGATAACAGACATCGTGAATTACGTTATCTTTAATCTATGGATAAGTACGCGACGTATGAAACTGTGGTTGTTCTTTTTTATTAAATAAGATATCATTGTATGAATATTTGTCCTTTTTTTTAAATTGCTTCTGTCCATACATTCCTCCTCCCCTTATTTGTAGTTTTCTTTCTTCTATTTGCAGCTTCTTTATTAAGGTTATAGTAATGTTCATCGAAGGGCGTTCCTCACATATATTTTATAAAAGATTTTCGGATGGCAAGTAACGTGAGTTGTTAGGTGGTGTAATTAGGTATCCATTTTTTTTTTTAAATACAAACCGAGTTAAGAAAATGAAAGGTTAATTGGCATTTTTTTTGTTCTAATAAATAAATAATAAAAAACACGCGACGTGTTTCTGATGATAAACTCTGGAAATAATATTTTGAACACGACAATGCGCTGGTGATGCGCTGTTTCGTTCTTGGATGTGATCGTAAAATATTGCTGTGCCTTTAAAAATAATATTACAATAATTGTACGTCTGTTCTGTAAATGTTCTTATAATGTTTTACCCTTTTTGTGTATAAGTCCATATACTATTCACAGTGTTTTTAAATATCGTGTACTTCTTATAAATTTCTTATAAATAATATTGAAGTACACGCTATTTAATCGCGCGGTAATAACCGGCAACATAATAAAAATCACAAAGTATTTTTTACTTCGAGATTAGACTACTGGTCAGCGTTGCCAGATCTACCGATTTTTCGGCAGATCTACCGATTTTGGGAGCAATCTACCGATCTACCGAATCCGATTGAAATTCTACCGATTTTTATACATTTCCTTGTTTTTTCCACAGAACAAAATTTCAATGCAAATAAAACGAATTCATATTATAATAATTTATTGCTTGTTTGCTCACTTCGATTGCCATCAGTTGCTTATTTAAAAACTGCTTATCTATCGTACATAAGTATAGAATGAATGTATAGAATGAATGATATATTAATTATGGAATTGGCTAGTATTTTTTAATTTAATATGGTAAAATAAATCATTGCATAGAATTTCATGACATTATTGAAAAATGTATATATGTCTATTTTATGAAGTGAAATGTAGAGGGATAACTTTTCATATTGAAAATAATATAAATGGTTTTATCTTCAGTTAAATATCTATTTACATTTAGTTGATCATTGTTTTAATAATTTGTTCAGTACTTCAGCAGTTAGCAGTTTAAGTTGCACTGAAAGAACTTTAAAACGTTAATTATTTCTTTGTTTGACAATAAAAATACTATAAATTTTGATAAAATTGTGTCATTCATTCAATAAAATAATATTTTGAATTTTAATAATGTATTAAATTATTATTTTTTAAAAGAACCAACTCAAATATTCCTTTTCTTAAATGAATATTTGAGTATTGAAATTAAATATTGTAATTTACATTTTTTTGTAAGAAAAAGAAGACATTATAAATCACTATATTTTGGTGATACACTCATTGCAGTCCTTTTGGTTTTCAATTGTTCATTTACCAAGCGTTTTCAACTATTTAAAGCAATTAGGCAAAACTGCGCTTTAATTTCGAACATCTGTTAAATTTATTTTTGCCCCCCTCCTCCCTTTTTGCCCCACTCCCGAATCTACCGATTTATTTTTCTGAATCTACCTTTTTTCGCTTGATCGGGTCTGGCAACGCTGCTACTGGTATACTATAATAAACTATTTTGAGCTGGAATCGTTTTTATTTGTATGAAGCAATTCGAAACCCATAGTAAAATATGATCTCAGTCACTCATCCGGATGTAAAAAAGCAGTAGCCCGTTTTTTTATTGAAAAATAATTGTTGACAAATAAAGTATTAAATTACAAATGGTTTGTAGATACACATAATAAATAATTACGTTTTTACTGTGTTTACAGATAGTGTTTTTCTGGGTTATTATGCCGTGTTTGTGGGCTTTGTATTGCCGACGTTTCGGAGCACATTGCAGTGTCCATCTTCAGGGCTGAATGTGAACATTCAGCCCTGAAGATGGACACTGCAATGTGCTCCGAAACGTCGGCAATACAAAGCCCACAAACACGGCATAATAACCCAGAAAAACACTATCTGTATTCTGAAGGCCGTGAAAACCTACGAACCTTGTTTACTGTGTTTGTTTGTTTCGTTTTAAATTTATTTTTATAGTGTATATATATATATATATATATATGTATTACCTTTTTTTTGCATCGCATTTTACTATCTAAAGCAGATTCCTTAAAATTAGATGCTAAAATATATTGTTCGAATGATTATTTTTAAAGAACTATTTTTCGACTAGCCCCTTAATAAGAAAGCTTCTGTAGCTTCATAACTGGCCTGCAATAAAATAAGTGGTTTTAAAATCAAAGTTGTTTTTTTTATTACAAAGAGATTAAATTTACTCTCAGATTTAGATCAGATTTTCATTCAGGTTTTTTTGGCTATTTTAAGCACACTTTTTTATCAGTAGTTTTTTGCAGGCCACCTACCCAAAATCCGCTTTCCTGGAGTCTGCGACATAACATATGATATGTGCACTAACTGGAGCACCACCAGCTTGAATAAACTCCACTCTTATATCCGCTTCACTTCTGAATCGATTCTACAGGCAGAATTATGTTTTTTCTCTTTTCTGACCTCCAGACATGCAGGCACCTTTGTATATTTTTTTACGCAATTTAACATTAGTTTCACTACATCCAATCTGACATCCTATAGCCTATAGCTCTAGCTCGAACCAAGTTTTTGCGACACCAAAGAATGAAATGTTTCCAGAACACAATTTCTTAACTTTTCAAATACTTTTGACTTACATATTTTTTTTAATAATCCAACTCCTTGATATTCACGATGAAACTAAATAACTTGTAAAGGTAAGACCCCACACAGGTATAAAAAAAATAGCCGTAACATTTAAAATTACAGTAAATAATTCTTAGAATTCCTTTATTCCTGTTATTGCCATTTTCAGTGACTTAAAATATATCAATAATCACTTAAGGTGAAAAAGACAAAAATAAACTAATAAGACGAATGCTCGCTATTGTATAGTGGTTAACAATTTAACAACCTAAATTAAATAAAACCAGTTCATTTATTTTTCTCATAGTTTATTTATAGCTCAGATGCCACAATAAAAATTGCATAACCATGCATAAATTTTACACACATTTCTGAGATTACAATTGAAAAAAAAAACCTGAACAGTAAAATTTAAAAAAAAAATGGTGAATCAATTTTTACCTGCCTCATTATCCCAATTAAATTTTAATGTGTATATGACGGCTTTAAACATAAATAACATTCAAAGGAAATGTTGTCTTGAGGATATGTTAAATTTTAATTACAAATTTACAGGTAAGAACATAAATAATATTACGTATATCCTACTTTTAAATAAATAATAATTTTTATTTAAAAAAAATAATATACATATTTAAAAAGTGATACCTTTTTTCATACTATGCGCGATCTTATTTTTGACAATGTGCACATTTTCCATGTAGGTATCTATCTCACACATTTTGCAGACATGAGAAAACAAGTTAAATTATGGACAGAGATTTTGTTCAATTTGAAAATAAATCTACAAAAAAACGAGCAGTATGTCTGTTTTACATAAGCTGATCCCATCCATCTAGAACTAAAAGTTTTTGTGATTAAAACAATAAATTGAAGACAGAGTAATAGCAGCCGGTGCATAACATTCATTCCAACTTACCAACCGAAAAATTGAATCTATGGAAATATGTACGTATATACAACGCAAACGAAATTACCTATATAATGTTTTGAAATATTTATAATTATTGAGAAGGTAAGCAATAAATAATTTGAGTGCTTATTTTTTAAAACATATACTATTCAACTTATATATGTCGCCGCCAAATAGTCAAATCAGTCACATAGTCAGGTTAGGCTGTTCAATAAACGCCAGCATACAATTGAATGTCTACGTAATTCGTTGAATGAATGAAGATAGCTCAACGTTCAACGAGTGGCTGGTTGCAAGCTAGCCCTTTGGAAACGGCCGAACCAAAAGGTGCCAGGTTAGGTTAAGTATTTTTACTTTTTAATGTTAAGTTAACGATTCAGTGAGATTAAAGAACTATTTTTTTTTTATTCAACTTAACCCAACCTAACCTAACTTCACTTAACAAAATAAATTTTAATATAAAACAATTATTACTGTTGTACTAAAGAGGCTAAGCAACGTTAAACGTTGGCTGTTAAATTTTGGCTAATCGTCCGCTAGCCATTCGATTGAATGCCGGCATTTAATGAACAGCTTAGCCGCCCAGTTGAGTGGCTGATTTAACTATTTGCCGGCAACATATACATGACTTTAGTAAAATTGTTTGCATTAGCACTACTATGAGGAACTTCAGCCCTATGAGAAATTGGATACAAAAATGTTTTTTTACCCGTGGTAAAAATTAGAGCACTAAATTATACGGGCAAGTTTCTTGAAAATGGATGAAAAATATATTTTAATTAAAACGAACTACTTTGAACGACATCACTACTTCATATGAATCAACCGATATTAAGAGGGTTGTGGAAGATTTCCGGTTTACTTACTATCAACTGATCAATCGTCAGAACTGACCGAGAAAAAGCGGAAGAGAACTTAAGACATCACACGCGTATTAATTTTTAGAAATATAAAACTTTAAAAAATCATAGCGCTGATAAGATACATAAAAATTTAAAAAAAACCACTGAACTTTTGAATTGTTTATTGATTATAAATATTATTTTTTTAATCTTACTTTTAAATTTTCACTCTCTGCTAAGTTCGTGATGTCATTATTATGCATGTTCTTCTCTTTAGAAAAAAATCTGATGTATGCAATTTTGGATGCATTATTTACTGACATAATATTCATTGTTATGATTGAGACCCTCCTATAAAGTACATCACTTTGACGCAGTCTTTAAATTGTTTAACATCAGTTTTAAAATTGTTGAAAATATAAACATACATAAATATTACATTTTGAATAATTTATATGGTACACATTATTGCAAATTTTGGGTATATTTTAATTTTCACTTTATTTTTTGCCATAAAAGTGCACACACATATATTATAATTTGTGAAATAAATTTGAGGCAGGTATATTTTACAAAGGAAAAATTAGATTAAACTAAAAAATACATCAAATTGTAAATCTACAGATCAAAATTCATCTAGTTTTGTAGTCATGTAAAGAATAATGTGATGTACATTATAAGTATTTTATTCGGAAGCTTTGTCCTGCAAATTTATAATAATAGTACCGTACCGTATGAAAAAAAAAGTTTGCACTTCACACTTAGTATATTTTGTAATAAGCTGTTTTCTCATAAATTAGAGTACATTTTGAAAGTATTCACTTAAAATCATAAAATAATTTAATAAGTAGTACATAATGCTGTTTGGTAAATAAATAAAAATCCCAAAGTATGAAAAAGTGATAATATACAATATAATTATAACTACATACATACATGTCACATTTTTTACAAAGAACAAGTGCGTATTTACCCATTTAAATTAAACTGGAAGATCAATTTTCAATTGCTTTAATTGTTTTTTATTACACTTATTTAATTGGGTGAAAAAAAAATATTGTTTCACTAAATTTCTGATTTCATAAGTCAATGGAAATCTAAGCTTGGCTGGGAAATTGAATTATTTCCAATTTATTCAGATGTAAAATTAAAATATAAAACATTATGTGGATAGTTGTTTATTTGCATTCTATAGCTTCCGAGACTCAGCAAACCGTCGAGTTTAACTTGTTATTTATATCAATTGCCTGCCTGAGCAAAATGTCAAGACATATGACAAATGTTTACATACATAGTTCTATCTTAATATTCGAGGACATCATATATTATTCTCCAACTATGGATTCGACATGGCGTGCACGTACCTGTGTAAAATCAATACTAAAAAAATAATGTGTGAAAATCCCGCTGTTGCAAAATTAATTATTCAAATCAGTTCCTAAATATGTAATAGTCATTTGGTTTGGTTTTGTATTTTTGAAATCTATGTATTTATACCTTTGTGTAAAAACATAGAAATCCTATAAATTCTCTTTTCAGCTCACCCAGAAACCGGTTCATAAATATATATATTACTAAAAATCCAATAGACAACGTTAACATGAGTTATTTTTTTGAATTATTAGTTATTCGGTTGTGTAAAACAAATTTTCGGTGTCTGAAATATTATCACTTTTAAAAAAACACATCAATATTTAAATTGCAAATTTTAATAAAAACTTTATATTTTTAATGAGTTTTAATTCATGTATTGACATATTGCTATGTGCCTATACTATATTGCCATGGGACACCATTATATTACTGATCATCTTTTTAAATAGAATTTTTTTTTTATAAGTAATACCACTATTAGTTTCATTGAATTTTTTTTATTGAATAACCCTTTTGTGGCTCCTTTAGCTTTCTGGCAGTCAACATTATGCAAGAATAGGTACTTACTACATTGTTCTCGTGTTAAGCCCGCTGCCTAACTAATATTGTGTGATGACAGCTTGAAATTGCAGTATTCTGTCATACATATTGTTAGCAAGCATGATTTTAAACCAATTTTTTTTCTATAAAAAAAAGAAAATCATTTAATTTTTTTTTTTGTATGTTTTGTAGGAAAATGCTGTATAAATTTTGAAGTTTCTTTATAATCATTTTATTTATTATAGATGAGAATATAATAAAATTTCTTGGACTTGTCCATATTTGGTTTATTTATTATTGAATATAAACTTAAATTACATTTTCCCTCTTTATTCTCATTATCTCTATTTTCCGCTTTCATGTAGTGTTTGCAATGTTTTTATTATGTAATGTTTCCAGAAATTTTCTGTCTGCAAAAATTATTTGTATAAGAATATACTAAATTGAGAAAAAAACTATACATATTTAAAAAAAATGGTTGATAACATTATGTATTTTCATAGGACTTATGATTGAAAACTATATTTTGGGTTCATACTTCTTGCAAATTGTATAAAAATATGAGACAATATTGGTAAACAATACTACTTTCATAAATAAACATTTGCTAGCTTATAAATTTTAAAATTTAATGAAAAAATTTAGGCAGATATATTGGAAAGATAATTATGGTAAAAATATCATGAAAATAATACATTATGTTAATAAACGGTGCTTTTTATTGATATCAATAAATATATATCACTTTTTGAGAAATAATTACAATGGTGCGAATTTATATAAAATTACAGTTTTCCATAGTTTTAAAGAAAACACAAAACCATTCAAGTTCACAGATAGTGTTTTTGAGGCTTTAGTCGTGTTGTGGTTGTTTCCATTCTACGTAAATTTAATTGATTATTTATAATCCATGAAGGTTGTGTATGTATATAACCAAAAATGTAGATATTTTGGAAAGTAGCAATTGACCACCTAAATAATAATGGAGGAACGATATGTGCACAATTAGAAAAATATGTTTATATTAAAAATGATTTAATGAGCTATCTCACATCTATGATTTAAACTTAAAACAACTCTATATATTGTGTCTAGCTTATTCAATAGTAAACTCTCTATTAAAAGCGCTTTGCACAACATAACTACTCCGCAAACTTAAATAAATACAAGACAAACTAATTGAAAATACTAATATTAAAACTTTAAAAATAATTATACATTTGTAGCTGTTTTCTCTTAGTATAAAACATACATACATAATATCTATTTACCAACTCGTGAATAAAATATGTACATTAAAACTAAAATGGCATATGTTTACATTTGGTAAAAAATATATAATACAGTTGAAATAGCTTATATTCTCTTGAGATTAAAATTACACTAGATTTTTACAAATCGAAATACATAGTTTTTAAAACTGACTTTCAGATGCAGAATCCATAGCCAGTTTAGTTCATCACTGATTCGCTTCAAAAAGCTTTTCTCGGAAATATTTAATTTTTTGCACAAAGAAGGCTTCTAGTCCTTCGGCACACCGGTAGAACTGCGAATCCTTGGGATTAAAATATCGGCAATTGTCAAATATCTTGGTCATGTCTCCTATAAGCTCACTCAACATGTTGTAGGTTTGATCATTTATCTTCTTTTCTATAGTTTGTAAATCTAAAATACGAGAAATTCTTTTAGAAATTGGATAGAATTTTAATAAATTTTGTACTCTTTAAAATAATATAAAACTACGTACCCATTGGCTCTTTAATAACTTTGTAGTATGTGGGAGCTTCTCTGGGATCCACGGGTTCCATAAAAGGCCATGCATTTTTGTGCATCTGTATTTGTTTGATTAATTTCTTGAGGTTTTCAAAATCTTTCATAGTTAAATCTTTCATGTTTGCAAAATTTACAGAATTATTTTTTTGGCAATTTGGACAGACATATTCGTCAATATTATCCGCCTCCGACTGAAGAATTCCCACACATCGACCATGGAACCAATCTTGGCATCTATCACAGCAAATATAAAACCTAGAAAATAAACATTGAGACACATAAATAAAACCACACATTTATCAGTTTTACTTCCCATTTCTGTATAAATTATTATCATTTGTTGTATTTCAACATTACTAACTAAATTTAAAATGTCAACTTGTAAGAAGCCATAACAAAAATAAAAAAAACAACATGACACTGGCAAAAGAGTATAAAATGTTTATATACATCGCCATTTAAAAAAAAAATTGATGTACACTGCATAATGGAAGGAAAATTTGTAGGTAATATGTAAAAATGAGTATTGAAGCAGTATTGAAACCTGATAACCGTGAACCTATGCAAGGATCGAAGATAGTAAATAATATAAATGCATACTAACTGTGAGTTATCATAAGGTTGTCTACAAAGGCAGTATAACTCTTGAGTATCGCGAGCATGTTTACACTCCGTACAAACAAATTCATTGATTGTTTTACTCATCTCCTCTGTTATTCCGACACAGTCCCCATGGAACCAATTACTGCAATGCTCGCAACCAACGTAAAATCTGTAAGACAAAACATAATTAGAAATAAAACACGAAGAAGTAACCTGCAACAAACACATTTCACGAAAACTCATCTTTCTCTACCCATAAAAATGACCCCCTTTTAAATATGTAAATTCTACAATAAGGTAATTACTAATAATTATCCTTTCATCTAGTTAGTCTACCTACAGTCTGATTTTACAGTTTTCATCTACTGAAACATCATCTACCTCGGTTGTGGCTCTTTTATTTCATAAAAGTCAACCAAAGGAGTTGAGGAAATGTGGATGTTTAAACTAAACAGAATAGTGAATATTACACCGTGTGTAAAGTGGTCACATAAACCAGTCAATGACAGGTCACAAGCCCTGTGAATGTCTATCTCCTCAAAAAAGTTTTCCTTCTCAAAAATCTTTTCCCTCTCTGTTGCAATAAATTTTTAAAATGCATCATGTAAAATATGTATATACATAAAAAATAACTCAAAAGAGCTGACCAGAGTATACAGTAAATTAATATATATTTTTAAAATAGCTAAACAATGCATGTAATATGTAGATAATAAATGATATAAATGAGTCTACTTATATTACGGAGACCATATTGTACTATTTGCGCCACTGAAAATATGACACAAACGAACATACGTATTTTATTAAAACCAAAGTTTAATGAGCTCAAAGTTGTTTTTTTTAAATGTTTTAAAGAGTCATAGAAGTGTACTGTTAATACCATTGATGCAGGCATGTGCATGTACAGGGAACATTTTCGCATATAAATCACAAAATAAAAAAAAATGCAGTTATACTCTTATGTCCGCCCATCAAAGATCTCATGAAATGCATGGCAATCAGGTTTTTTTTGTGTGTAAATACGGTTTGTAATAATAGCATCATAGTTTCTAAGGTATAATCTAAAAATCTAGAATAACGCTTCTTTAAATAAAATATAAAGTAAGGTTTCAGATTTGCAAAATCCAATATTAGATTATAATAACTGACTTGATGAAATTGAGACCATTTTGTAGAGAAATTTATAATCAGAGCATTAAAATAAAATAGCAAATGATCTTCAACCAAAAGAGGAATTTATATCAAAGCATATTAGTGAATTGCACAACCCAATCTTTTCATTATCATACAAATATACTACATTAAATAAAAAATGTCACCATTGACTTCTGTTTTATTTATAGAAAAGTACTGAATATTATATTAACAATAAATTTAATAAACACAGTTTAAATTTAAAATTTAAATTATTTTCTAAAATTTAAATTGGAAATCATGTATAAAATAAATTTAATACAAAAATTACTCAAATCTTAGGATTAAAACAAAAGAATCAAACAAACTTTTCAAAAGGCGTTATATAATTATCAACAATAGAGCATAAATAACAGATGATATTTTATTTTTGTAAAATGAATGTAATAATCCGTAAGGGTTAAAAAATAAATTTCAATAAAAAAATATATCTAGTAAGTGGCAAAATGGTGAAAGTAAAAAGATCGCAGCACCGAGAACTTTTAAAGATTCGTCCATCAAATGATTTCATGTAGGTTATCCTGCATCCTGAATGGATTTGGAGCTGACAATCCTCGTCAGAATTCTTAGATAGTACCGTCAGGCATTGTTCCCCATCATTTTCTTGCAATGAGGCGATCGTGGGACATGCGGACAATTGTCAACATGCTAAGTTTAACCTCAAATCGACGGCATTTATCTCCTGACATACCTAGTTACTCTCTAATAAATGATGGTTTTATTTGATAAATATTATGGGGATGCTCTCTGATAAATTACGTATAAATATTTGTAGTAAATTGATAACGCTGAAAAGATGTTACCTCACATTAAAAAATTCTAATCCTGGAGCAAATGACTGATTGTTAAATAAATTAATATAGACTTACGCTACTATAAAGCACGTCTTGCCCAAGTTAGAAATCACATTTTTGTATATTTTACAACCGCTTACAATATCATCTTTCCTAGCAAAATCTTTCACGAAAGAAAGCCGGTTGTGTTTCCTATTCTGATTTCTTCGACAGGTGCAGAAACATTACAATGTGTGGATTCAAATAACTGGCTAATAATTAACGCACAGTACCTACCTGATTAATTAAATTTGTTACACTACGCAATTATAAAATAAATAACAAGAAGTGATAGCTTACTTGCTGTCATCATACGGAGTTTGGCAAATGCAGAGAAGTTTCTCTTTTTTACTGCGCTGTTTGGAGGGGCGCGGGGTGGCATGATGCTGATGCACGGCGGTGGTGCGCCGGCGGGCGATCGCCCCTCCTACCCCCGGCCCCCCTGACCCTGGCCCAGCCACTTGTGGCGCCCCTGAGCGAGCCTCCGCGCCCCCGCGGACCTCCTCCTGCTTGCTGCGCTCGGCACGAGTGCGGAGAGCCAACTCAGCAGACAATTCCTTCTGTGGATTATTTTTTCATTTAATAGAGCCGGGTTGTTGTCCAGCGGTAGTGTCGCAGATTTGATTCCCATTTTCTAGCATGGTAATTCATGACTAGTTGAATTTTTAACTAGTCATTTGGCTATCAAGCTGAGATATTTAGGTAAATGAAAATAATGCAAATACTTTACGTGATAAACAATTGTTTAAAATCTTCAAATGACATAAGAGATTTATAAAGTTGTGAAATTTTGTATTATAAAAAATCAATTAAAGTTTCCAATGAAAATACAACAGTAAAATCCTCTTTTAACATTTTTTCAAGGGACAACTAAAAAGTGTAAAGCTGAGGAAAATGTTAATGTGAGGAATTGAAAAATGTACAGAAAAAAACCGAATTACATAAAAATAAAATTGATGTACTAGACTACAGTAGTGTAAGCATATTGCCAGAAAAATTATAAAAAGCGCATAATTGAGGATTATTAATATTTTTACCTCAATGATTTCACTAAAAATATTTTTTATTTTTTCTATCAATATTATAATGTGTTTTTTTTATCGAATTTAAAAACATGTTTAAATAATTTTATATACTTACACCATCTTTACATGTTATGTTTATAACTTTGAATAATATTTTTATTGCTTTATTTTTAAACTTTCTAAATAGTAATTTATTGATATAAAGGTTATATTCTCTTTAAACATGTGTCAACTGCCTGCCACAATTTAGTGAAATGTCAGTCAATAAGGATATAATAAAACTACCAAAGAACATCGGAACATCACTGAGATTGTATTTACTTTAAAAACATATTAAAATATAATTCAATAGCCTTCAAACAATTACTTCAAATTTAATTTATTTAATTAGTTAGAACAATAATTTACCCTTTTTATTCACCTTGCTTTTACATTTTGGGAACACGCGGCGGGGCGCGGCTCGGTATCTTTCGAAACATCGAATAAGTTTTAAAAATTTTTCAACATAAAACCAGGGAGATGAAAACGGTTAATTATAATACATGTAAAACCTCGTTTTTACGTTCCTTGATTTTACGTTTTCCCGCTTTTTTCACTGAAATATTTAGGTACCATTTTTATCGATACATTCTTATTCAATATTCCCCCCAATTAACGTTTTTTACGTTTTTCATAACCCCGGTTTTACGTCGAAATTTTTCCATAACTCATTCGATCTGTCAAAAGACGAGCCGGGCGCCGCCGCGTGAATGGAAAATAAAATGGAGGTAAATAAAAAAATGTGTAAATTATTGTCTCAAACTAAATTCAAAGTATAGGCAGTGTAATTGACCATTTTGTTTAATTTTGACATTTTACTAAATAGTGACATGTGACATGTGCAGTTGACCCATGTTTAGGAAGATTAGTCTTTACATAAATAAATTACGATGCAGAATGTTTAAAAAATTGGCAATAGAAATATTATTTGATGTTATATACATAATGTGAAAAGGAGATAGTTTAAACAGTTATCATAAAAGTGCAAAATTGCCGCGATGTAAATGACCATTGTAATTTTGTGGTGCCATACTAAAAAAACTGATACCATATAAATAAATTTTCCCAGTATTTAGGAAAAATTCGTTGTGTGGATTTTATGCAAATTCAAATTTTTATTTTAGTGTTTTAAAGGTTAAGTACCCGGATAAAAAAAAATCCCCAAAAAATTACATATTGTAGTATTGCTTTAAAAAATACAAAATATTTTTTATTAAATCATTGCAAATATAAATAATCCCCAAACATGACAGTTCTTACAATTTTCTGCAGAATATTTAGTATAGTCTTGTACAATAATTATATTTTAATGAAATTGAATTTTTCCCATACATTTTTAATTTCCTCACTTTCCTCGGTTTTACACTTTTTTTGTTGTTCCCTTGAAAAACGTAAAACAGGGGTTTCACTGTAATAATAATAATAATGAACATTATTGGGGAGAATATTTGAGTTAGAAAGAATGGGGAAAAAAGAGACTGAACATTTCGGCGTAAAAAGGAGGAAAATGTAAAATTGTGGAATGTAGAAACGAGGTTTTATTGTATTTTGAATGATATTCTATTCTTAGTGGTGATGATATTCAAAAAGAAATTGAAAACTTCCTTGAGTAAGGTATATGAAAGTATACACATTTACAGAATTTATGACCTGTCATTGAATAGTTGTGAGAACACACGCAAAAAGTGTTTTTTTTCAAGCCTGAGCGATCTGCGCAGTAATTCACCACCGTAACTGCGCCTCCTGGCCTGTAGTGGTGTACACTGTGTAACATTCATCAAACTGCTTATGAATATCTATATATTTTCAATTTATCACACAAACCAACCAACGACGGGTCAAACAATAACCCTGTAAATATCGAGACTACCATATTTCCTTCTCAAAAATATTCATTTCTGTTATAATATCCTTGAAAAAATCTTACCTGTATTTCAATACCAAGCTCCTTTTCAAGCAAGCCTCTCTTTTTGATGATATCTTTCTTGAGCATCTCCTTGTGTCGGTAGAGGAGGAGCTGCAACTTGGAGTGGTGTGCCGTGCGGCGGCGCTCCTCCCCGCCCGGGGACTGCGGTGGTGGTGCGGCGGGGCAGGGCGAGGGCGGCGAGGGGGAGGGGGGACGCACCGCACGGGAGCGGGAGCGCACCGGCGTGGCGGGCTTCGACTCCTCCGCATAATCGTGTCTACAATAAACCAGACAATTTTAAGCCATATAGTCAATGTAATTTTATATTCACATTTTCAGTCTAGTGTTTATTGTTTTAGAATTTATTTTGTGGGATACCATAATTAAAATAATAGTAAAAAAATAACACTGTTGTTTGAGACCAAACATGGATTAAAAAAAAAAAACACTCAATGGTTAATAATTACATCCGAGGATTTCATTCCATCTTCAACTATACTGTCATAAAGAAAATACGTCACTTTAATATGTGTACTGTGGGGTACACGCATCTACCCTTGGTACAAATCGATGTACCTACCCAAAGATACAGAGTTGATAAGTACTAAACAGTCATGGAGAATGCATGACTTCCGTATCTTCCGGTAGTAATTGCTCCTCTAGACTAGCACCTGAAGCGTAAGACTGGTAATCTTACTCTAACAAAAATAATCAAGATACACTGCGGTTGTTGTACCAATGCAGTACCCTATGCACCATTGGGTGTGGAAAGTATTTTATTTATTCACAATACTTTGTTTTACATTTTCAATAAGAAAAGAGATATTTTGTTGTTGCGATGGAAATACGCGATTGATCTGAGCCTGTATTATCACAATTTCGTTTTGCAAGTTAGTTCGTTTCTCATATATCCATCTCACTCCAACACAATCAAAATCGTATTTCGCTTTTGTTCCCGCTCATATGATACTAATGAATTTACGAAAAAAAAATAGTGACAGAATAAGGCCCCTGTAGAGTTTTAAAAATTTATACAATTTCACCTGTCCATATGGTGAGAAGATCTCTGTCTCTTCTTTGGAGAAGCTTCTATCCACTCTTCATCATCATGCCTCGGGGGAAGCCGCCGGCGGGGCGGGGGAGGAGGCGGGGGGGACGGCACCACCGGGGCCTGTTGGTGTAGAGGGGCGGGGGGTGAGGGCTGGGAGGGGGGTGCAGCCGCAGTCTCGGGCTTCATCTGCCTCTCTTGATACCGCTGCAGTTGAAGCAGTTTCTCTTCTATTTCGGGATTGAGATTCTCTTGTTTCAAAGCATTTTTGATGGCTGCAGAAAAATAACATTTTAATAAATTATACTTGATGTCCTTTTCCATATACTGCTACTTGTAAAATATTATAATGGTTTTAGAGAAATTCTGTATGGTTATTTTTTTTTTCTTTCTGTTTTTACATTTTTACGTTTTTACATTTTCTGCTTTTACATTTAGTTTGGAAATCACTGATGCTGGTTACTTAGCACTGGTAAAATCGATTGATTTCCACATTTTACTAAAAGTATTTACAGAATGTATTCTATGTGAAAAGGTGGTGGAGGTTAAAAAATATGACCAAGTCACTTTTTACTTTTATTTTCTACCTTTTCACAATATCTAAATATCATTTAAACATAAAGCAGGATTTGGGAAACTTACTTTGCTGGATGTAATCTGGTGTGATGACAAACTTATTGGTAGAGCCGGGGGGAACATTAGGCTCAGGCTCATTTAGTGCTTCTGCAACTGTGGCTTCCTTAATACTGGCTTTAGTCTGTGGAGACTCTACGGGTTTAGGCTTATGTATGATGTGCGCTGGAGGTTCTAAATTATCCGACCCATTAACAAGAGTTACTTGTCGGACTGCTTTTACTTTTTGAGGCACACTCAGAACAGGCTTCACATCTTCATCCTACAAGAGATAAGCCGATTATTTAAGGGTGCTTGTGAATTTATCCAATTGATCATTTTTCTAATTTTATGCATTGAAATTCTACATCTCATACTGAGGCAATTCAAAGTTATTTGTTAGATGTGTCTCATTTTATTGTATTGTTTTAATTTATAAACTAAGATAAATAAAAATTATTGATAAATATAAAAGTTTTTTCATGTGCCTCTGTGGCTGTTATAGATATTTTTTCACTAACGGAGAATGTTTGTATATGTATGGTCTGCTATATCAAGTCAGGATTATTCAAGGGTTGTGGATTAAAAAAAAAAGATAAACATAAAACAAAACAATAAAAAATAATTTCTACAAATGAAAAACTAAAGATTCTTCTGCCGTTTAGTCAAGATGTACAGAATGTTTGAGATTTTATTTATATTACAAAATCATGCTCTAAAATGCTTTTGTAATATCAAATTTCTATGAAAAATACATGTATGTTAAATATTTTATAAATGAAGGAATGAATAGATCATTAGTTTAAATTTCAATTATGAAAAACAAGGACAGAAAAGAGCTGTGTCGTGTTGTGCAAAGAACAGAAAAATCACAAAAAACAAAAACCATAAAAGAACAAATCAAATAAAGGTTTTTGTAATGAAACGCCATCATGTATTGTTAGTAAAAATTGTTTATTATTCTTACAAAACTAGAAATGTAAATTGAAAAAATGCAAAGGTTGTTGAATACAATAGGTTAGATCTTTCAACAGTATTCGCATTCAACAGTCAGGAACAAAGTAAAAAAATTTACTTACATTTAACAATACAAATATGGCATATTCTTAGCACAACACAAACACGACAGATCTATACTTTACATCACAACCCGAGGATATTGATGTTGGCATGTTAGGACTCGAGAATGTTCATTAATTTATAGTGATTGCCCAGATTCAATATTTAGAGCTGACATTTTAACACACCATTTTATTGCTACTGAAATTCTGGTCTTCATTATGGACAAAAATTTTCATTGATAAAAACAAATGGATAATAATTTACAAAAGTAATTGACGAACCTGTGACAAGAACATGTGTTAACAAACATTTAAACAATTTTGAGAGATTTACATAGTCTTTCCATGTGACACCGATTTGAAAGAATGATGAATATTGCATAGTGTGTAAAGTAGCAACTTAAACCAGTCAATGACAGATCACAAGCCCTGTGATTGCCTAGATTTCCTTATTTCCTTCTCTAAAATGTTCCCCATCTCTATTGTAATGTTAACTCCCTAGGAGGTGAAATTCAGTCCTTGTCTACAAACATTTGGACAAACTCAAAATTTTGTTGATATATTAAAGAATTTCAATTAGAATTATTTTAATGATTAACCACAATACACAATCACTACGGTGTAAATCTTTGAAATATATATTTTTAAATAAGTACATTTGTGAGCTATAAAATCTCAATTTCAAGTGTCATAAAAGTAACACGAGTAAGAATTATGGAGCCTAGTAGTAAAAATCTCAATTTCTTCAAAATTATCTGTCGTAATCAACTGAAAAGACAACAAGCTATTTTTTAAATGAAATATGTTCAGTTTCTACCTTAGTAATTAAGTTTATAGTAAAATAAGACCTAATTCTACCAGCACCTGGGACAAGTTTCTAAAAAAATATATATTGACTGGCTAAATTACAAAAATAAGAGAAGTATTAAATTGAATAAAAACACTAATTCAGACATTTAAAACGATAGTACGGTAAATCTTCTTTGGCCAATTACAAAGCTTAATGCAAAAATATTTAGAAAAACTTAAATTTCTTATAAAGAAACAAAACAAGGAATAAAACTATTTTATATACAAATCAATATTTGATATTAGATTTTTTTCAAATCACATAATTTATCTTATTAGACTGCTTGTCACTATTTTCTTTTACTTATGTCCATAATTTATACTTTAAAAAAACTATGTATTTATATGAACAATGTGGTAAAATACACACAAGAAATTTTTAAATTATTTACAACTGTGTCAGATTTAATTAGAAAATAATAATTTACGCAATAAATCAATTAATCAAGATAATAAATATTTGTGTTGTGAAATCTGCCAAATCATAATAAATTAAAGGTCCACGCATATTGCACCTCCGATAAAATAGTCCTAGCTCATAAAATTCCAATATTGTGTTAAATAAAAACTCTCATATGCTAAAAAATAGGCATTATTTTAGCTTTACGATTTAACCACTTAATGGCACTTATATTAACATTTATTTGAGCGCAGCGCATAAAAAATGGTTTTAAGACAATATGTCATTTTAGTTTTAGGCTCTCCTGGAAATTTACCTTTTTGCGTTATGGCTATTTTATCGGATGTGCAATATATATCTGACATATTTACACTTAACTAACTTGCATTACAATTATTAGGGAATTTATATAGATTTAAGAGGCATTTAAAATTCAAGACACATTGTTAACTTTTTGGGGTTAAAGACTTGATAAGACAAATGAAAAATAGATTAGATTTTTAAAATTCAAATAATGTCAAAAAATTGGAATTTCGATTTTGAAGTCCACAGTGACTTTCTAATTAATAAAACAATTTTAATAGTTAAAAATACATACTTTACAAAATGTATTGTTGCTTGAGCTTGGAAGTTAATTTTGTAAAAATAGGTTTACAATTACATAACGTGTCGCTTACTTACACATATTTTCTGTCAGAAAACAAAAATGACGATCATAATATGTATTGAATTATTTGTCATTAATTTAGATAACAATTACTGTGGTCAAAGAATATTGTACATATAATAGTGAAAAAATATCTGCATTCTTCCTATTGAAATGAGTAAAAAATAAATTTAAAAAATACCGATACATAACATTCGAACTCGGTTATAACACTCACGGTAATAGCGAAATCTCCGGTGTAATAAAGAAACATTCCTTGACATTCAAGTTTATGGTTTTCTCCATACATTTATTCACTTATATGACGAGCTACTTCTCGGACATACAGAACAAAAATATTGTTAATAATTGTGCAAAACTCTTCTATTATCTATAAATAACTACAGTAAAACCCAAGTTTTACATTTTTCAAGGGAGCAGTAAAAAAAGGGTTGACCTGAGGAAAACGCTAAAGTGAGGAAATGAAAAACTGCAGAAAAATTGTAAAAACGGTCTTAATTGGGGATTATGCATATTTACCTATGATTTCATATGGTATTTTTTCAATCAATACTACAATGTGTTTTTTTTATTGAATTAAAAAAAAAACATATTTAAACAATTTTATGTAGGTACTTAACCTTTTAAACACTAAAATAAACATATGAATTTGCATAAAATGAATACAATGATTTTTTCCCTAAATATTGGGAAATTTTGTTTATATGGTATCACTTTTTTTAGTATGGCACGATAGAATTTCAACTGTCATTTACATCGCGCCAAAACTGTTTCACACTTTTATGATAACTGTTTAAACAATCTTCTTTCCAAATTATGTTCATAACTTCAAATATTATTTCTATTGCAAAAATTTTTAAACTTTCTGCTTCGTAATTTATTGATGTAAAGACTCTATTCTTCCTAACCATGTGTTAACCGCATGTCACAATTTAGTAAAATGACAAAATTAGACACTTGAACGAAATGGTCAATTACACTGAACCCACTTTGAATTTAGTTTGAGACAACAATTAACGCATTTTCATTTACCTTGATTTTATTCACCATTTTGGGCAAACGCGGCGGCGCGCGGCTCGGCGTCTTTTGACAGATCTAATGAGTTTCGAAAATTATTCGATGTAAAACCGGGGTTAAGAAAAACAATAATTGGAGGAATAATTGAATGAGAATGTATGGAAAAAAATGGGACCTAAACATTTTGGCGTAAAAAGCGGGAAAACGTAAAATTGAGGAATGTAAAAACGAGGTTTTACTGTATTTTAATAAGAACTCAAGTAATAAAATCCAAAGGTCCGGCTAAGTTAAAGGACCAATACCACCGGACGCCAGGGTTAGATTGTGCTTTGACTCTACGTGAGTGTCTAAGTACCTAATTGGGGTTTTCGATGATAACATTGAAAAAGTATCACACATATAGTTGAAATTTCATGTAAAAAAAATCCAAGCTTTGTGGACTCGGTAAGTACCGGCTCAGCACCTCATTACAATTTACAAATTCTTTTGTAGTTTATGAATGTATATTGATTGTAGATTTTTTAATGTTCTATGGAATGTCATGTGACCCCTCCAGATACGAGGGTAATTCGTGAAGTAAGGTTCCCTATGCTGTCAATACAGATAGCGGCGCGCTGGGAGAAATCTGGCAACACTGGCTGACTCATCAACTCCCCCACTCTCTATCCCTGCTGCTCCCGCCACGCTACAACACTCAGTGAAGGCCTGGCAGCCATCGAAGATGGAGCTTCCTATCGCTGTTTCCGCCAGATGTGAAATTTGCGCTGTGATACATATTTTACATGCATAAGGAACTCAGCCTATTACCATTCATCGTCAGTTAATCGAAGTTTATGGGGAAAGGTGCATTTCTGCCCAACATGTTCGCAAATGTTGTAGAGAATTTAGTGAAGGTTACACGGAAATTCTCCATGAAGACCGGAGCGGAAGACCTTCAGTTTCAGACGGAATCGTCGAAAAAGTTGAGAGCATAATGCTTGAGAGGAAGATTGTCCAGTGGTGTGAGGCTTCTTCATGACAACGCTCGACCTCATGTCTCAAATCAAATTCAAGAACTGCTGACAGATTTTGGTTTGTTTTGCCACACCCACCCTACAGTCCAGACCTAGCCCCTAGTGATTACCACTAATTCCCAAAATTAAAGGAACACTTAAGTGGAATACGCTTCCATACTGATGATGAAGTCAAGGAAGAGTTTATTCGATTTCTCAGAGGAATGGCGGCAGAATTTTATAACTTGGAATACAAAAGTTGGAGCACTGTCTGAAAAATTGTTTAGACAGAAACGGCGATTATGTAGAAAAATAAAGTTTAAACTTTAAAATGATGTATAATCCTAAGGAAAACAATAAAGCTGTATATTTTTTTTAAAAATTGGAACCTTATTTTATGAATGACCTTTGTACTTCATATCTTCATGCAATGAGTATGTTTGTTAGTAAGCATTTACTAAAAAAAAAATTTTTTTTTTAATTATCTGTATGTATTATAATGTACATATATTTATTTTTTACTTAGTGACAATATACAATAATATATAACGGGCAAATTCAGTCAGTCCCATCTTACTCATAATAACCAAGTTCGACTGTACATACATATATTTACATTAAATTTAATGATGGTGGACCAAATTCACACAGGTTACATTCTCTAAAGGGTTGACTCAAAAATATTTCACAGAGTCATAAATTATTTTTCCTTTAATAATAATTTATGTTTAAAATTGACAATTTGCTTATTACTAGTTGTGATAGATTTATTCCCTTTTTACTACTGAATTGTAAAAGAATACCAACCACAACCAAAACATCCACCAATTAAAAAATAAAACAAGCTGGAATCATCTGAAATTTGATTTGAAACCCTATTTCAGTGTTTCTGGAATAAAATATTGCACACACGTATTTTTAAAACAATAATCAACCAAAATTTTAGTTTCCTTGAATTCAATTAAATTGATTTTCATTATCTAATTAAACAATCAAATTAACTTCTCCAGAACGTATATTGATATATAATACATATTATGTAGCACCTACACATGTTTTTAAATACATCAATGTTAATAGCGAAAGCAAATAGATCCCACTAATATTTACTCAAAATGAAATATTATACAGTATGTTGTACTAAAATAATCATAGATTATGTCTTCACACACTTGGCTGTTATCTCACAAGAACAATATTTTTAATGAATAGACAAAATATTGTTTACGGTGCATCAATGCACATACGTAGCTGTATAATATTTCCGTTTTGTGCGAGGCAACTTTAATAGTGTCAGTATAAAGTTGATTCATATTAAAACTATACTAACTTAAACACAATCATTATTTCCATTTTATATCTATAATACAATCGGATAATTACTACTGTTGCGGGGTATACAGTGGCAACATAATATTGTAAAATACTCAGTGATACTATTCTTATTATTGCTTTTTGTGTATAATTACTTACATTAACAAATTTATATTTCATTAGATAATTAAAAATATTGGTGTTTTTATCATAAAACTACATTTAAGATAATGAAAAATATGGCACGCATAAAATTAATATTTAGTACAAAATTTGCTATATGCAGTGTGGTATATTTACTTGTACATTAATATCTAATAGATTCCTTTTGCGGGGGTTAGCAATCTAGATTCCGCCAGTTTCTCTAAAAAACTTATCAGTCCCTTTAGCACAAAAAAAATAATCTCCGCATGAGGCCAAATGTTTTGAATAAAAAAATGTTTATAGTCGTATTTTCACCACAACAGGCCGGGAGGCCCAATTACAGTACAAAATACCCAGCCTCGAGAAAAATCACATTTAATTTTTGTGTTCTCACCGGGAATCGAACCCGGAACCTTCTGTGCACTAGTCAGCCGTCTTAACCACTACACCACAGAGGCCGCCGATATATGTAACATTTAAAATTGGTTGTGCTAGTTCTAAAAGGACTGATATACATATTCATTTTACTACTTATTGTAGGAATCTGATTGTCTCTTATCCATTAAAAGCTATATCACATTTAAGAAAATAAATCTATGATAAATTAGGGACACAGTCTAAGGAACATGTTTCTTTGGAAAATAAGTAAGTAGTTATTACACGATACATACAAAGTATAGACTGGTATTCACAATTCAACACGGAGCACACCTATAATAAAGAATCTGGCAGCATGTTTGGTATGACATAATGGCTTTTTGATTGTATAATGCATTTATTATTTTTTTAACTTTTCTGTATCAAGCTGTATGATTCCTCGATAAAATAATCAAATAATACCTTATATAAATTACATTAAAGCTTTCACATTTAAGTCGTGAACAGATTGCTCAATTGCATCAATAAGGCCAAACACCAAGAAGGAAAAGGAGACTCTTTTTTCTTTTAATAGAGTTAAATAAAATGAAAATGTGTACTTGCGTTTTTAGAATATACAGACATTTCAATTGTCAAGTCAGATAATTAGTATTATAAACTGTAATACTTAGATGGAAAATTCAGCTAAATCACAAAATTTAAAAAACTTTCCGTTTAAACAAAAGTATTACAAATTAACAACAGGTAGCTTTTGAATACATGACTTAGTGATGAGTCACACCAACGAAAATAGTGGCAAAAGTAATGGAATATGTTAAAAGTAATAAAACAATACCTGAGATACTTGATTATGCTGCGGTTGGCGCGAAGGTGCGAGTGGCGGGGGTGAGTTATGGGTCATGGGTTGTACGGGAGCCACAGGGGTGATGGGAGCTATGGGTTGGGAGGGCTGTACGGCCAGGTACAGCTTGGTAGGTCCCAGCATGCCCTGTTTACCGGTAGTCTCTTGCGCTATAAAAAATCATATCGATTACTAAATTTACTTGCATTTCAAACATATTGAACCTTACTTGTAGACCTAGTATTAAGTTTTACCAAGAAATACAAGCAAAATAGTGAAAATTCACATTGCATAAAGGGAATTCACCTTTTATAGAACTGAAATGAAGACCACCTAGTTTAGATTTTTTTTACAAGCAATACCATTTTTTTATTTATTTTTTTAAATTTTGATTACTTTTACAAATTTTTTTCATTTTTTTAACTTTAATTTTTAAACAACTTCTATTTATGTTTTTTTCCTTCTCTTTTTTGTACTTTAATTAATAACCTTACATATAATTACTTTATAATATGGAAACTCCGCTGGTCCATTAGATTTAAGTCTAACTGTATAAAATATAAAACTTTGTAACTGTACTATATGTTTCCTAAATAAAAGAAGAAAAAAAAAAAAAAAACATTTCACCATATTACCTATAGCTAGCTATAGCTAGAAATCAGAACAGTACAATTATGTACTATGTCCATCATGGACTTGCCCTTACTTGGTAAAAATAAATTGTAGAGCCAGGCCATCTCTAATTTTTACGAACATTCAAATTTTAAAACTTGACAAAACTTCACACAAAATCAGATTATATAAAACAATAATTGCGAAAAACTAATTCCTTGAATGTATATTTTCTTATAATTTATACTTTATATTAAAAATATTTACTCCTGAATAGAAAACACATTATTGTAAGACCTCACTCCCCTTTATGGACACAAGAATAGTTTTTCTCTTTTACGTAATGAGAAACGTTAATATAAATATATGTTAAATCCTCTGAATAATATTATACCACCTGCTTATAGTCACCCATATGGACAAAAACTATTCTATGATTATCAATCACAAAGTCAGCTACAGTTTACAGGAATATAACGGGCTGTGGGTACTCAGGTCGAGAATTGTAAGCGCAAACCAAAACCGTCCATTATACGTTTGTTGTTAAATCGAAAATTTGGAACGCAATTGTTCTATGCAACATTATATCTATAAACGGAAGTGAATGATCACTCTGAGATTAAATCAATATAAAATTGTATTTCACTGTAAACTGTATATATTTTTTTCTGAATAAACTAAAAAATACCTTTTTCACCAGTTCATTGTCCAAGTAAAAAAAAACATAAATCTATGATTGTGTTATGGGTATTCATATACACAAATATAAATATAAAGTATTTAGCAACTTGACAAAGAAACTGGTTGCTTCCAGAACCAATAAGAAGTATTTCGATGATTTAAAATGATGCAGAAATAGGAGTGATTAATCACAAAATAAGTGCTTTATATATTGATTATTTACTCTGGTGATTTGTGAACCGAAGGCAATAATTCAAATGTTATTTTATATAAGAGATGTTGACGACATACACACCTTTCAATAACTGCTGTTTAACCTGATGTTGGACCAGGGCTAACTGTTGCTGTGTGAGGGAGTTTCCCTGCAGTCCCTGGAGAACTATTCGTGGACCACCATCCAACTGTACAACCTGGAAGAAATGACAATCATTATCACTTTATTCTGATTAATATTCTCAACTATAGATAAATAATTATACTACTAAATTCAAAAAAAAATAATACAAATTATTTTGATTTAACACATTCAAATCCTGAAGAACATTCTTAAATTTATAAGACTTTTTTTTTTATTGAAGAATAAAAAAATGAAAATATCACCAGATAAAGTCAAAATTATACTACACTAATTCGAAATATTGAAATAATCAACCGGCGTGCATAAATAGGAAAAATATTAGAGGAAGTGAGGTCCGTATACGAAGGCAGAGTGATATGGTGCTCTGTCCTCTCTGCCTACCCCTATGGGGAAACGGCGTGGCAATTTATTGTTGAAGTATTATGGGGGCTAACCTGGGCAGTGACTGTTTTGATAACAGTTCCCGGAGGTTGTCCAACCAGCAGGCGCTGTTCCATCAACTGCTCTTCTGTCAAGGGAGCTGCAGGAGGGGCCGGGGCAGGGGCAGGCGCCGGGGCGACCGGCTGGACGGGGGCCACCTGCTTCACTGGAGACACGGCAACCTGGAGCGGCTGCACCACTTGCTGTTGGCTCTGGAAATTATTCCCTTGAGTAACAGCCTGACTTTGTTGAAGCTGCGGACTCGCAACCTGGTTTTGAGGAACGACTGCGGAATTTTGAGCTTGCGGAGTAATATGCGCAACAATCTGGGCTTGGTTATTTCCAGTAGGTCGAATGAGTACTTGCTGCCCGTTGATGGTAGCTAACTGCAGCTTCCCAGCGGCAAGCTGCTGAGCTAGTGTAGGGTTATTCACTACAATCTGGTGACCGGAAGTTATGATTCTGTTGACCATCTGCTGCTGCGGCTGCGCGGGCCGTAGGATCTGCTGGCCCTGCAGAATGGGAGTCCCGCCCTGCAACAGCTGTCCCTGCAGCAGCTGCTGGCCAGCTTGCACCACCACAGTCTGCATGGGCCTCGCGCCCTGCTGCAGCACCAGGGACGGCTGCTGCAGCAGGCGCGGCTGCCCCTGCACCACCATGTGCTGCGAGGGCTGCACGAGGATCTGTTGCCCACCCTGCACCAGTATCTGTTGCCCGCCTTGGGTGATGATCCTTTGTGTGGCGGGGGTGTTTTGCTTTTCTTGCAAATTTACGACGCGAGGAGCAGCCTTCACCACTATTTTATTGGCGGGTGTTCCAGACACTGACTTGTTGGAAATTGTGGTGGGATTATTAGCTTTAGTATGTGGCTTTATGGCGGAGGAGACGGCTATCTTCGGAGTAGGGGGAGCGCCTCCGGTGGCTATGACCTGTCCTCCCACAGGAGTTGCTCCCGGCTGATTGGAAACTATGACGTGTAATTTTCCATCTGGGGTCTCTACTAATTGCTGACCAGGTATCAAGCCCCTCACGGTAATATTTCCATCCGGCCCTCGGATAATTTGCACTTTTTGCGGGCCCTCTTTAGGAGTCGTACCTTTGATGAGGGACTGTTGGGGAGCAGAAGACTGTTGGGCTTGAGACTTCTGGATGATGGCCGGTTGGTTACCTGTCTTAGTAGAACAGTATGCTCCTTTTGTCATTAAAATTCTTCTTGTCCCGATAACAGTTTTATTGCCAGTAGGAGTGTTACCCAGACCCGTGTTAGATGTAAGTAATGAAGTGAGTGCTGACTTTCCGGCAGATTGAGGAGTACCGACTTTTCCCACAAGTTTGATGGTTCCATCTGGTCCAGTTACTAAAAAACAAGATACATAATATCATTTAATTAAGTACTTACTGACATTATTCAACTGCAATTATTTTAGGAAAATAGGTATTTATTTATTACTAAATTGACAATAATGAATATGAATGACTTATTTGCCTGAAAGGCTTTTACATTTACAATTTATTTCACAAATAAATGTTTCATTTTATTATATAAAACATACCTTTTTCCGAATCATCCATTTTTTGTTTGGCTTAGAGAAAAAAAATGCATGTTAAATACAATTCCAAAAACAATGAATTTTTAAAATTAAAGCTAATTTTCTTATATATTATGTATATTTTGTTGTGGGGTTCATTGTGGTATTTATTATGAATTTAAAAGATAATTTTCAAAGCACAAAAAGGAAATTTATACTAGCTGAGATGAAAAAAATAAAGACATTCTTTACTTTTCTCCCCATATTTATGAATATTTTACAAGAATATTATGTGTGTACGTATAAACCAATAATTATTTTACTTTTAGGCAAATGTGTATTTAACTTAATAAGACAAAAATAAATACCTTGCGTTAGTTCAAGAGCTCTCTTCTGCTGGTGTGCGGCCCTTTGCATTCGAAGTTGCTGTTCCATCTTCTCCTTGATCTCTTGAGCTGAAGCCTTTGTAGTAACTATAACGTTTTCCTTGGGTTCCTGGTTAGCTCTGGTCGGAGGCAACTTTCCTGTAGTAGTCCGGGTAATGGGCACGGCTCTCTCCACTCGTTCTCCGTACTGTTTGATCTCCCACAACTCCAGTTTATCTTCATCTACCCACTCTTCACTAACTTGTGGTTCCATACTCTGAGGAGATTCGGCTCTCTTGCGTTTACGAAGACCGCTACGGATCGATGTCACTTCTCTTATTGTTTTAGGTACTTCTAACGGTATAACTACTTTTCTACGCAGATATTGTGTTTTTTCCAAAAATTGGCCTATGTGCCGATGTTTCAGGAGCTCTAAAGAAATAATTTCAGTTTCTGTGGTAATCTGATGCTTGCCATCGTTGTTTGACGGTTTCATGGACATATCATCCCAACGTATGCAGGCCCAAAGTATTCTAACTTGTAAGGAAACTGCAGACAAGGAGTTCAGATTTATTGTTCTGTATAACCAACATGTTTTGAATATTGGTCTCGAGCAAGGATAAGGCCACACACTAGTGTTAGGTTTGGAATTGTGATTAAAACCAATTACTTGTAATTTCCCGGCATGTCTCGCAAGTTTACGTAGTTCGTGAGATGCCAATACCATAATACTCTTTGCTTTGCTTCGCGTATGAAAAGTAGAACTGAGTGGATATTTTACTGGCGTTCTCTTTTTACGTTTATCTATTATTGAATTAGTTATTTTTTTAAGATATATTTTACCAGCAGAATTTAAGATGGAATATACTTTAATAGAACCATCCGATGCAGCTTCTGTTTTGACTTTTTGCTCTTCTTTTTTTACGGTTCTACCCGAGAAAAAGCGCCTATTGACTAGGGCGCGATAAGCAGGTTTATAAACATACTTAGCGGGTTGTATGTTACCATTTCCATCAATATCTTTACTTTGTTCTTTAGCATTAGCGGATCGAGTTGTAACAGTGTTTGTTCCAGTACTAGAATTTGTACCTCTAGAAGAACGACCTCTTGTTGATATTCGAAGCTTAGGAATTGGGGGTCGATCACCCCCTTCATTCATTTCTTCTTCAGACTGTACAACATATTTAGAGTCCTTAGACTTTCTGTCTTTTTTGCTACGTTTTTCGGTCTCAACAACTTCAGTTTTGGGCTCCATTTCTTCAGCTTTAGATTCGATTTCTTCAGCTTCGAGAGATTCTAGTGGTCCAATTTCAGTTTCCGTAAAAGTTGATTGTTCTAATTCCATTTCATTACCCACTGGAGGGATAGCAGACTCTTCTAAGGTAGTTTCTGATTTTCCTTGCAAATCATTCCCACATATATCCATTTCGTCCTTTATAGAGCCATTGGGCTCGGTTTTTATTTGTACAGTCAGTTCATTATTGTTCAATACATTGGTCTCTTTAATTTTAATATGTTGCGAGGAATTTTCATCATAATCTTGCGCACAGGCCACAGCAGACAGCAAGTCTTTTAATATGATGTCTTCAGAGTGAGTTTCCATTTTGGAAGTTAAATGTTGTTCGAGAATGGATGTTTTTGGAGAATCTTTCGCAATGACTAGAGTTGGTAAAGAATTAAGATTATTGTTAGTTGTAGAACTCTGCACTTTCTTCAGGAGGAGAACAAGTTCTTTTCGTAACCGAGATTTTTGTAGGCAAAGAGGAGAATAGCAGTTGAGGGAGACATTTTGTGACAAACTGATATTGTTCACATTACAACCCTGACTGTAACATTTGTACCCTTTGGCTAACTGTACAGAATCCGAATACTGTTGCCTAACTGACTGTATTTCCTTGGCAACACTGGCGAGAGCTTCCTTTCCAGCTACTGAGGGAGTTGTCCCTTCGCCAGTAATGGAATGTAAATCTCCTTCACTTTCCTCATTCTCCACATCCACAGTTTGATCTTCATCTGCCTTCACATCACATTCTTCCTTCTTTGGTAACAAGGAATTGGCTTGAAACGTTTTCTCCTCTATTGTTTTTAACTGCAAACGACGATTTAAAATGTCATCTAAACGAGACTTTCGACCAACTTTGGGGTAATGTATGCGAACACTTGTATCGAGAGATTTCTCGATGTCTATTTCTTCAAAATTCTGAACTGGTTCAACAATTTTCAAAGATTTGAAATCCAAAGGAACTAAAAAAGATCATTTTAAAAATATAATTAAAAGGAGTCGAAGGAATAATACAGTGACATACAGAAAATAATTATATAAGACAAACCATTATTTGAAGTCTCTGAATCAACAGTTCCCTTTTCAGCCATTTGTGCGAGCAAGAACTGGTATGTTTTTGGCTCTAAGGAAAGAACTTTGGTGGAATCTTTATCTTTTACTTGCACAACAATTTTATGCGGACCAGCACTCAGTCCTATTCTATGTTTGGGAGCATTTCTATACTTGCGAGTTGCAGAATTCCAAAGCCATCCCCACTGGCCGTGAATTCTGTACTCTTCGCCTTTCTGCTTCCACACCTGTAAAATTCATTGTTTAGTACTTATTACTGTGAGAAAAGCGCTTCATTTTTTTAAACTTAAAAACATGTATGTATCCAATGATATTGTTTATATTAGGGGTACCTGAAATTAGTGTTGTTTATAGTGTCATCCATTTTTAATGGTCAATTGCGCTTGGACCGCGCTAGTGGTTGATAGTGTCTTGTGTTTATTTTAAGTACACACTTTCTAGTAATTGATTTTAGTTTATAAAGTTCTAATTCCATAATCCAATTTATAATGAATAAATTTAAACCGAGGGAAGAATTTGTACAAAATTTTATGCTACATCATTTTTTGAAGAAAGAGAAAGCAACTACTAAAAACATTTGTGAAATTTCGATCTGGGGATTTCGATTTGAAGAATACCCCTAGAAGTGGAAGACAGACTAAAGTGGATGAAATTATATTGGCTACTGAAATTGAAAACAATCCAACTCATTTTATTGAAAAAATTGCAAGCACGCTCAGATATTCATAGTCAAGTGTTGAACGGAGTGTTTAAAAAATCGGCAAAGTGTGGAGACAGGGTAAATAGATACCACGTGAGCTAGGCGACGGGCTTTCGTCTTCGAACCTTGGTGACCAAGTGAATTCGTACGAGGAGCTGTTACAAATGCAATCAGAAACATCTTTTTTTAAATGATGTCATCACTTCTGATGAAAAATGGGTGCTGTATTCTACACGACAACTTAAAAAACAATGATTATCTAAAGGCCAAATACCAACCCCCACTCCTAAGACAGGTCATACCAGCAAAAAAGTGCTTTTGTGTGTTTAGTGGGATTTCAAAGGTATCATGTATTACGAGGTCCTCAAACACAGACAAACAATTAATGCCAAACTTTATTGTAAACAATTAGACCGTTTATTGGTCAAAATAAAAAGAAAAATACCGTCTTTGGCAAATCGAGAGAAAGTGTATTTGCTACATGATAACGCTCATCCACATACAGCAAAAATCACAAAAGAAAAATTAAAAAGTCTCAGATGGAATATTGTTAGACATCCACCATACGCTCTAATGCAGAAGGAAAAATTACACTATCTATGATGATGTGAAAAAGGGCATAACTGAATATTTCGAGTCAAAGCCTGTGAATTTTTTTGAAAAGGGCATTAAAATGTTACCAGAAAGATGGAAGAAGGTCATAGAGAATGAAGGAAAATATATATTTGTAATTAGACTTGTAAAATAAAGAAAATAAGAATATTTGCATTTTTTATTAATTTCGGGTACCCCTAATATTAAATTAAAAAATAATTTTAATACAAAAAAAATAAAAATACTAATCTATTTTGTTACACGAATAGCATAATTGCATAACAAACCTGATGCTTCAGAGGGATGACATATTTCACGAAAAATAACACTTTATTTCTCTCCTCTTCTTCTTCTTTCTCCTTTTTTTCTCTCTTATCCAACTTCTTTCTTTCTTCGCGTTCAGCCGCAGTTAACCGGTGAAGTCGCACATGACCGAGCTGTTCGTGCCACACGGGAACAAATGCCACACTCTTAATACAAGCCTAAAAAATCAACAAGAAAAGACACATCATCATATTGAAATCAATTCTTTGTAAATATGTCATTTATTTTATAATTTAAAAAACAAATAAACAAAATCTCACCTGAAGGACAATCATTGCACGGGCAAAATCTCTAGGAATGCTACAAGCTTGCACAGCTTGTAGCCATGGTTTACGGAGTAGAGTCCAATTAGGATGCATAAAGGGACTAGTGATATTACTCTCCAACTGAAGAAGAGTTTGTTTTAAAGTACTAATCAAAAGTGGTCGAGTACCTAAAATATAAATTTAATAATTAATATATTTGAATGGTAAAAAAAAAAATACCAACACTAAGCTGATTTAAGAATTTTTTTGTAAAACAAAATGTAATGGGTTTACCATTCAAAAGGCCAATCCACTTGAAATCCTGTCCGCAGGATAATGAAAACTTGTGTGCTAAGTGCCTCTTTTTATCTCGATCTTCATTCCTCTGGGGCTTATTAAGAGCCAGATTATTAGTTGTGTATTGATTAACATAATTCCTGAAGCTATTATCATTTCCGAGTCTGAATGTCAATGTGCCTGAAGAAATTTGATTCACTTTCAAACGAGTAAGACGTTGACTTTCTAAACCTGCAAGTTAATGCCAAATTAGTACAATAAAATGCAAATATCAACTTAAATAACATAACAGTAAAACCATTATTTATAATTATTTAAAGAAAGAATATATTTATAATTTAAGTTATTAGAATATATCTATAATTTACAGAAGTTTTGTATTTACTACATTAATTTGGAACTATAAGAAATAAAATACTATGTAGGAAAATGATTATTAGAAGAACAGTGGCTTCGCAGTAAATAAATAATGAATATAATGTATAAATAAGAACCTTCAAGCTGTTTTTCAGCTATCAATCTATCTTCTTCTTTTATTTTTTTCTTGGGGTCATCACTAAAAGATCGAGGAGTGAGAGATCCAGTTTTAGACCTTGTCAACATGTTTTTTGCTAACTTCTTCTGTGAAGAAGGATCATCCATATCCACATCAGTATCATCTTCACCAACGGAAGACATAGAAGCATTTAAATCATCGACTCCAGTGTTTTCACCGGTCGCACTTATAGTAACTTCCGATTCCACAACCGTAGGATCATCGGTTATATCATCATTTTTACAATCATCAGAAGTTTGCTCTTTTTTGTCAGCTCTTTCCTTCTGCAAACGCAAAATTGCGGCATTCTCTAATTCCAAGTAAGACTTTCTGGAGCCTTTCAACTGGTTTGTGATTTTCTCTGTTAAGTCCATTTGTCGACAAATCTCAGGTTTGAAGTCAATCAACTCTCTGTATAAGGGAGCTTCCATTTCATCTTGATCTAGCACCCGGCATAACTCCTCAAATTGGGTGACTGTAGAATAATACCACACGCTACCATCTTCCCCTTCCCTGAAAATATAATAAGAAAATTGTATAAACATGAACCTAGGCGATGAGTACAACCACAAAATTTAAAGCATTCAAGATAGAATATAAACATGCATAATATACATATATTTAGAATTCCTAATTTTATGATAACATCATAAGCCGTGACTCTTTGTAAATTAATAGGTGATTTGGGCATGCCATAATATTTTGTCATGCTTTACAAGGAGAATGTTTTTTTTTTAAAAAGCATCCTCATTATATATAGGTCCAACGCACGTAAAGCGGTGTTCTAAAAAGGTTCAATGTCAGAAAATTATTGCAAGATAAAAACTTTGTTATTAGCGTCACACATAGGAGTTTATTATATTGAAGAACACAACTACAGTTTCGAGAGAGCATTCTTCTAATCAATGGGAAGATACAAAACTCACTCATTTGGAGGAGTGCTCCGTATAAAGTTTTTATTTTATAATAATTTAGCGAAGTGAATGGAGGTTCAATCAATAAAATCAATATCAGATTTACATAATATATTTTTTAAATCATAATTACTATGCTCATCCCCATGTGAATGTTAATAAATAAAATATTCTCATAACTTTAATTACAAGTTGCAAACTCATCATCATTCCCTTTCCGCACCTAACGGTGCATAGGACTGCATTGGTACACCAATCGTAGAGAATCTTGATCATTTGTGTTACATGAAGGTAACAAAAATGATCAATGTTACGCTTCAGGTACCAGTCAGGAATTACGAAATATTCTAGTGTAAAAAACACCCTCCTAAATAAATATTTCATTTCAATTCTAGTGTAAAAAACACCCTCCTAAATAAATATTTCATTTCAACCATGTCAGAAATCGAACCTGAGACCATATGCATGGTAGTCAAACGCGCTGACCATTATACCACGAAGCCGACTTACAGACACGAGTTAAAAACCCACCGAATAAAAAAAATATAGTACATTAAAACACTCACACAAATATTCGCCTGCCGATGAACCAGTACTTGCGACCATGGCGATCGAAGCCTATGTGCTCATGTCGGCAGAGCAAGCCCTGCTTCTCCGCATCAGGGGCGCAGTCCGTCACCCCCGACAGGCGCTGCGCCTTGCACAGAGCGCACTGCCAGTCCTCGGCCGGCACGTCCACCAGGGGAGGATCCACACACTCCAGGTGGTACACCGCAGGACATGTCTCACAGCACAGCAGGTCCCCGAGCCGGTGGCAGATGCGGCAGTGGTCGTCATAGTGAATGGCAACTGCGGAAACCAAATTGACAGTGTCATAACAGTTCTTGGACATGGTAGATTGAAAGCACCTATACTAATACCATGGGAAGAATTATGGAAAAGACAAGACATGGTAGTGACATACAAGATCTCAGCCCCGGAACAATTACATTTCAGACCGAAACAATTTGACAAACACAGTAGTCTATTGCAATACGGTCCACCAATTTGATAATTAGCACCCCCAGAAGTACACTGTCTTAAGTCTAAATTTTGCTGTTTTGAGTTATGAATGTATTTTTACTACATTCTTTTTCCTTTCTTAAGAGAACACTTACGTATCTCTACGATTTTTTTCAAGCAAGATATACCACAAACATCCTATTCTTTTATATTCAATAGAGAATAACATTACAGTTATGATGTTACAAATGTTTGAAAAATTGTTTTTGTTCTCTTGCAAAATAGCCGATTTAGACATACTACAGTGTACTTCTTGGGGAGCGAACTGCTTAGATTATTTTCAAAAATAAAAAACACTTGATAAGTTGAGTACGTACTGGATATAGGCGCACCAACAAAAGCTGCTTGCATATAATCCAATAATAATATTCTCTCAGTATCACGGTCTAATGACCCAACAATACATGATAAAACTTGTGCATTCCGCCATCGAGATCCACTAGAAATATATACTGAGGGCCGGTTACATTGTGCTTATATGTTAATTATTCAGATCCTCTCCTTTGGCAGTGTCTATATAGTGTATATGTTCAAACAGATATTCCCATTACTGGTGCAGTTACTTTTGGAAATATAGTTTGAAATCAGAAAGATACATCCAACAACAAAAAAAGTACATGCAACCGTAATTATAATGACTTCCTATCTCAGAGTAATAAGGCACTACTGCTGTAGAGCCATCAAAAATCATTAGAGATAGAATACGAAAAATAGAATTTAATAAAAAGATAAACGTTTTGTCGCATTGGAGAAACAAGGTTCTATAAAATATGTTTTTATTTTTATATTTAACTTTTATTGTATTTAGATTTAAATACAAATAGCATCAAAATTTCAACAAAAACTAAATCAAACCTTAATTATTATTAAGTTTATGAAGACAATATTTAAAAAAATTATGTATCTACATAGAACCTTGTGTTATTGTTTATTATTCTGTTGGTTTTATTTTGATAGTTTATAATGAACGGGGAATGTTTAGACATTTGTCTGAAACGAACGTTGTATTTTAGCTTTCTGGGATGTAATCTGTACTGATTTTACTATTGTACTATGGTTGTTTCCATATAATAGATCACCAAACTTACTAAGGAGTGCATTATACGAGGAATAAGTTGGAAACCCACTAAGTGTATTTATTTATTAATGTTTTTCACAGTTTCAAAATGTACAGAGTTTCTTTGTTTCAAGGTCCCGACTAGCTAGGAAATTCCTGTGTTTAGGAATGACCTTCTTTTTTACATGTGTTTTTTTTATTTCATTAAATGATGCTTAATATTTCAAATAATAATAACATTTAAAAAATCAATATAAATATAAATTAAAAAACATGCAGGTAATAATATAAATTAGAAAATATACCATTAATAGTTAAGAAATGAGACATAATTATTATAAATTAGAAAACATACCGATGATAATAAAAATTGAAGAACAAATATAAATAAGAGAATATACCATTTATAATTAAACATATGTGTAAATACTAGTAATAAAGGAAAAATAAAACTAATTCAAATGAATAAACATAAAAAGTAAAATTCATTTAAATTTACTCCGTTGCATCTTCCAAGTATTGTGTAGGTATGTTTGTTTACAGAACATTTAAAAGTTAATAAGCATTCTTAGCACATTAAATTGTGCAAAAATTTATTATAAATAATGCTCAAAGTGAAATTACCTTCACTAAGTAGATCTTCCCGTACAGGATTGGTGATAAGAAATTGATCACATAGAAATTGCAAAATCTTGACTCTATCCTCGACAGAAGTAAATGGGTACTCACAAGACCCTAAAATCTTGAGAACATTCTTGTCAAACGATTTGTCACTTTCTACATAAACGCGCAAAACCTCGGGCCAAGTCATGGCATCTAGCATGAACAGGGACACATTGACACTGTCCTTATGGTCAAGCGGCCCGAAGTGAGTCTGTTGAGAATCCTCTTCTCTCAGTAACGCTTTCAGTAACATAATGTGTATTTCTACAAGGAGATTACTCTGATCTTCGCAGGAGATTGCCGCACACAAATCTTCCAGCCGGAATGGGCTCAGTCTTACTAAATGTCGGAAATGTCTGAGAACTTCATAAATTCCCCCGACTTGCATCACGACGGAATGGGGAACTAGAAGGTCTTCCGATGAACTAGGCAAGATAAGCGGGGGAATAACTTTCTCCTGCTGAATCCACAGAGGTTCCGGGCTGGGGGGTCTCGCCACATTTCCTAACAGCTTCCTGGGAGTCCCACTAGCTGTACTAAAGCTGCTGATGGAAAGATCACTGTCGCTCGCTGCCCCGTCACCCCCCAGGCTCGCTACTTCCGACGCGCTCTCGCTGAGTCTGTCTTCCTCCGCATCAGACTTATTGTCGCTAGACTCATCTCCGAAATCAGATCCATAATGATACTCAGAATCGTGAATATCAGCCGCTTGGGGATTGTATCCTCGCCGAGAGTAAGATCCAGTGAGACCACCTCTTTTGCTCGATTTTGACTGTGACTTGGCGCCTCTCCCCTTTTTCCCACTCCGTCTGCTAACGTCGCTCCCTTGGGGTGAAGATGCGCGGGATGCAGTAGGTGTACTAGCTTGAGAATCCGAACCTAAATTATGATTTAAAAGATATTTAGGCTTTTTCATCAAGTGATATTGAAATTTTCTATTCTTCTCGACAGACCCCGATTTAGGAGGCCTCCCGCGCTTTTTAGCCCCCCTCCCCGACATTTTTGATAATAACTGTCAATTACAAACGTCTTCTTAGCACGTGTACTGCAAAAACACCGAATTGTATACAAATACAAAATGACACAACTGCATTTTAAGCAAACCGAATGACTGCGAGCAAGCTTTGCACCATCACCGCTTAAAAAACTCCAGAATAAAAACAATTTTTATATCACATTTCCACTAAAAATCACTTTAAACAGTAGAATATAGAGAAAACAGACAATATTTTCCATAAATGTAATACATTTTTCATGAATTTTCTCATTACGGCGACAAGACGCACAAAATATTTCACTGACGCGATTGCAAGGTGAGTATATCACTTCCTAAGAGCGTTGCAAGCGGAGCTGTGATTGGTCTACAAAAAAGCCGCCATATTGAGACTCAATTTATTTCTTATTAAGATATTTATTGCACTATTATTTTGGATTAGTAAACACTAGTACATTAAAATCACTTATTTATAATTTATTAATTGATTTTCGTTAGTTCCACATGAAATAAAAACAAATTTGTCCCACAACTCGACAGGCGAAAATGCTACACCATCACCGCCAAATCACGAACATTCTATGAATTTTCAAATTAATATGTTGACTTGGGCTTGTTTTATATGCAAGTTATTTAGAAAATCTGATCTTAATTATTAATTCTTATCTTTATTTGAATATTTAGAATTTTAATTTTCCAAAAAGCATGCTTAAAAACAAAAAAAAAGAAGGTCGCTTGTCTTACAATTCGAAAATATTTTTGTTAAATGTTGTCAAGTTGGTGCAATACAATAATATTTGCAAATTTTACCACCAGATGGCAGAATGTGTGCTGTCGCGGTGACAGTAGCGTCAGGGAAACCGGGGTTCGAGATTGATTTAGAATTTCCGAAGTCGATATTCTGGTTGGGTACATATTTTATTTATAAAGGTGATTAGTTTTGTTCGACTAAATACATTTTTTTATATAATTCCCTATTGTTCTTGTGGTGTAATGTCAATAGGAAATTCAGCCAAAATGTATAAAATCGAGCCTATTGTCTTAATAAACGACGAAATTCGACTACCAACGTGCATGTATAAAGTGAATAATATCCATGGAGGAACAATATTTTCCGACATCACGACGACCGATACGAAAGACGTGAAACATTCAGAAATAAATCAGCAGGTTATGAGACTTTTGCAGGTTTTCACATATTTTTATGTAATATAGGATTTAAGTCTGTGTTGATAATATAAATGTAGTGATTTAACTTACTGTGAAATCTCACTCTTAAAATTACTGAAACTTGTCACACGTGCACCTCCGAAGTTTGTCCATGACTGAATAATATTTCAAAAATGTCTGCCGAATTCTGATTCCTATGAATATTATGTTGGTGATTTTTTAACCGTGTTTTTTTTACACTTTTAACTTGGGAATATCCTGATCTATATTCATTTTCGTATCAAAAATATCGTAATTTTACACAAATTATTTTTTTAAATTTCAGAAACCTTTGAAAGAATTTATCATGATTGAAGCACGACAGGAAAAGCTTTTGGAGCAGCTGGAGAAATTGAGAAAACAAATGATTTCAATGAAACAAAATTTCTTAATTTCTTCCCCTCAGCAAAAAGTGGAAAGTGCAAAATTATCGAACAAGGTAAATTATTGATGTTTTTGTAATGTATCATAAGTTCTGTGAAATATGTTTATCATTTTATTGCTATAAGTTGTAAATATTCCTTATGATCTGCTAAGTCGTAAATCAACTTTTTGCTTAATTATTTATTTTATTTTAGTGTTCTCTTCCACGAGATATAGTCATTAAAGCGAATCCAAAGAATCCACCTTATTATTTGTCAAGTCTTCAAAAAGAACTCAGCCTTAAAATTATATGTCACATTCACTCATCTGTGAAAAGTCTACCATCATTGGCCAAAGATTTTTCTTCTAAGGTTGCTTTCAGTAACCCCACTCACCCGGAGATGGACATTGTACTGATATGGAAAGAAGGTATACTGCTACTACATTTTTATTATGAATATAGTCATTATTCTTTTGTAATAAATCTGTGTTTTCATGGAAAAATAAATTTGTTATGTTTAATTATGTACGTATAGACGGTGGAATGGAAAAAAGTGACATGTAGCCAATTTCACAAAAGAGTCAATGAAAGTTTTTTAATTAATCAAAATAAAAATTATGTAGAAATAACGCTAAATAATAGATATATGTATATTATTTTTTTTAATTATTCATTAAATTGAGTAGTCCCGGGTAGTATTGTGGACTTACAGACCATAGGTCCGAGGTTCAATTTATTATTATTGATAACTCATATAGCGCCATTTTCGTAATATAATACCTCAAGGGCGCTTTACAAAGTGATTACATAAGGAAATAAATTTCATTTTAATTTGTAATTTAAGAAAAACAATGTACTTTGTCATCACATGCTAAGGATTTATTCAAATAATTTAGAGAACAAGTGGGTTTTAAGTTTTTTCCGAAACACATTTCACTCTCACAGTTTCGCATTTCTGCTGAGAGAGCATTCCATGCCGTAGGGCCTGCGACTGCAAATGCGCATTCGCCGAATTTAGTGCGCTGCGCGTAGAGGTATAATATCTTTTCCTCTCGATGTAGATGTAGCTGATCTAAGCGTAAGACATATGTTAGCTAGTTCATCTGAAATGCAGAGTTCCCTTAGATATTCTGGAGCAGAGTTGTGCAGTGACTTATACATAACCAACCAACAGAGTTTGTATTCCCCTCTCTGTGGATAACGTAGCCAGTGTAATTCCCAAAGTAGTGGAGTGATATGACTGAACTTGGAGATTCCAAAAATAAGTCTCGCTGCGGCATTCAATACAAACTGTATGCGAGTCAGTTTATTCATTGGTAGACCTGCGTAGATACCATTACAATAATCAACTCTAGACACTACAAAACATATTTATTAATTGACGAGCGGCATCAACTGGCAAATTTTTGCATATGCATTTAATCCGTCTCAGCTGGCAAAAGCATAAACTTATCATTTTTCTAATTTGAGCGTCAAGAGGAAGGTCAGAATTAAGGAAGTCTCCCAGTAGTTTAACGGTGGCTAAAGCAGTACTCCTTACATCGGGTAGTGCCGTATCCTGAATCAAATTCTGTCGTCTGGCTGAAGCCATCTATAGTGGTTCTGTTTTAGATGGGTTTAATGTTATTCTATTTTCAGCCATCCAGTTTCCTATTTTCTCAATGCATCCATTAATCAAATTAAAAAGCACATTTCTCTTGCTCGGTTTGCAATAAAAATAAATCTGTGCATCATTGCTTTGCATAAACAGTAAAATAATTTGTTTTTAATCATCTTCCCTACATGTTAATCATAATTATTAAAACTTCAAAAATAATTTACAGTAATTTTACAACAATTTTAAACAACATTCTGCCACTATGAGAATTTATACCTTACTACTGTTACACCCAACTATTCTCTTTATCCAGTCTCTTATACTGCCTATTAGATTAGTCGAATCATTCAATTGAATCTCGCTGTTAAATAATAAGTATTTTGAGTATGTCCAAATGTTTGTTAACGAATACTGGATTCTTCCTCCAAGAAAGTTTATCAAAATCGATATATGAATATACTTCACAAAAAATTAACAGATGCAGGAATTGAAAAAATATGAATGTAGACTCGTTAAGAGAAGGGTTTTGTTGTCCTAGATCATTTTTTGTATACATATTTTTTTACATACCTTTTTTTATATGTACCTTTTGCAAATTTCCATCATGTTTTTAGTTTTCTCAATATTTTTTGTATAATAAATTTTAGCTTAATTTTAATAAATTCCTCATGATTTTTATAACTCGCATGCTATGGACACTTATAACGGATTACTGTCCTACTTATGTTTTGTTTTGTATATGTTTTTTTGTGTTGTTGTTGTTGCTAGTTATTTGTTATTATTCCAAAATAAATAAATAAACAGGCAGAATGGTGAATGTTACACAGTGTGTAAAGTGGTCACTTAAACCAGCCAATAACAGTCTTTTTAAATGCCTAGACTTCCACATTCTCTTATCTAAAATGTTCTTCTGTTATAATATATTTTTATATCACCTTTATAGGTTTTTGTCTATTGGTGAAGTTATTCTTTATTCAAGAGTTAATAAATTCTGTAGTATCAGAATGTTTGAGTTAATAGTTATTTAACAGCTTGTACTTCCGATTTAAATTAAAACCCCTAAGGGAAAAACAACATTTATGCATTCCCACCAAATGTTCTTCACATCTTTTGTAATATATTTTTATATCACCTTTATAGGTTTTTGTCTATTGGTGAAGTTATTCTTTATTCAAGAGTTAATAAATTCTGTAGTATCAGAATGTTTGAGTTAATAGTTATTTAACAAGTTGTACTTACACCGATTTAAATGAAAACCCCTAAGGGAAAAACAACATTTATGCATTCCCACCTTGCATATTTCCTGTTATAGTTGTATTTTTGATTCAATTTTTAAATTTTCAGTTGGTATCGGCTCTCAGCTCATAACATCTCCCACAATGCCTGTGATAATTTATGGAGACGTTAATATTTTACGTTACATTGTAATGGCTGTGCCCAGTAAATTAAGTTACAAGAACAAATTATCTTCGTGGGAAATAGACTCAGCGCTTGACATCTGTCATAAACTACAATCGCATAAATTTGCCGAAGATTGTCAATCGACGGTGAAGTTATTAAGCTCTAAACTAGGAAAGAACTCTTGGCTCTCTGGAAATTCTATGTCGGTGGCTGATGTTGCTGCGTGGACAATCATTACACAGGGAGGTTATCAGAGTAAACTGAATAATACTATGGAGAGTTGGTATAAAAGATGTGAAGATTGTAATTCTCTCTGCCTAATAAAATAATACATTTTAATAAAGCTTTTTTTTATCTTTCCCTTATCTGTTTAGATTGGATTAAATCCACAATTTATTAATCCAATGTAGAAATTAAAAAGATAGTTTGTCTCTAGTATGGTTGTTATAGTACCAGCTTTGAATACAGACTCGTTCAGGTAATTTTGAAAAAGAACACAATGAAAAATCTTTTGAGTTATGAATTGTATATTTTTTGTTATTTGAGAGACTTTCAAATGGAATATTTGTGTTAAGGAGCACACGATACCACAATATTATCACACTTTATTTTGACCCGGCATTCTCTTCACATACATATATAATTTAAATCAGATCCCATTTTTATTAGTAAATATTATATGCATTTGTTTTATCGATATCTTAAATGGATTAAATTATTATATATTCGATCATGTTTACACACCTACTTTATTAAATTGATAAAAGTATGGAAGCCTCATAAAGTAACAATATTACATGATATAAGAAATCTATTTTTTAAATGTTTTTTTTTAAAATCAATGTTACTGCTTTGATATTTATGTAATACTGATATTTATGTAATACTGATATTTATGTAATACTGATATTAATGGATATTTCTTGTTGTAAATGTTTTATAGGGTACAAGTTTGCTGTTTCCAACCATATATGTTTTTGGTATATTAACTGGGCATTTTTGAGAGTGGGTACCAATGTTTATTTTTAATTTTAACTTTTTATGATGAATTAAGAAATATATTTCTTTACACCACACTGGAATAACTCAAAATAAAGGTTTATTTATGAATAAAAACTAGCTCTTGAACACCAAAACTGATAATTTCAATAGGTATTTTACATACCTACCTTTTAATTTATTTATTTTGAAATGATGCAAGCAGGTGCTAAATAGGAGCGTCTTTATTTTAAAATATCTGCCTTTCATTCCTTCCATGCCTTCCATTTTAAATTTAGAAAAACTTGATAATAAAATAACCCAATACCAATAATTTTCTTCTTAAATATGCCTATGCTACTACAATTTAAAATATCAGCAAAACAAATTTTGTTACAAAGTATTTTGTTAAAATTTTCTGAAGCAAAACATATTTCAGCACACAGATTCTCTGTATTGATATATTTAACTATTTGTATACATATACAATGTATAAACATATACCATCATTCCATGTCCGCTCCCTAGTTGGAGCATATGGTGTCCACGAAGATCTTCCAGGCATCTCTGTCGGCTGCCAGCTCCTGTGCATCCTCCCAAGTCAGGTTCACGTCCCTTAGTTCTGACATGAACTGCCGACGAACAGTCAGCAGTGGGTGTCGAGAACCTGATGCCTTGTAAAGTAGGCGAGCGTGGTTAATGCTCTCAGAAGGCATCCGCAGTACATGGCCAAGCCAACCGTATCGCCTCCGCTTGATGAAAGTTGTCACCGGAGTTTGTTGCGTCCGTTCTTTTATTACTTTATTCCGCACAAAGCCAAACCACCGCACACCCAAGATTCTTCTGAGACACCTATTCTCAAAATTCAGTATTTTGCTGTTTTGTGAGGTGCTATGATTCGCATCCATAAAGGATAATAAATGTTACGCAGGCGTTATATAGGCGGCATTTGGTTTTCACTGAGTAAATATCCGATCTCCAGACAGCCTTCATACTGTTGAATGTGGCGCCTGCTATTCCTAGCCGCACTCCCAGTTCTTTTTGAAAGCTGCCATTTTCATTTTGTATACATATTGATATACGGCTTGCTCTTCATTTTTTTACAGAGCAATGTGTGATCGATTGCAAAACAGCTCTGTTCTATGTCAGTATACAGTTTGGCAATACACAACCGGATACTATGATCATAAAAAGATATGACAATATTAAAAAGAGTGGTAACCAAATAAAACAAATATTATGAAATCACAGATCGTGTATTATAATGAAAAATACAAGAGACATTTTTTAAAATTCATAGCTATGTAATTATTTCAGTAGATTCATATTATGTTCTTACAAAATATGAAAAAAGGCAGTGAAATATTATATTTAAATTTATTACTTTATTTTAAAACTATCAGTACTTTTAATTTACATTTATACATTACATAATAATATACATACAAACTTTTCTAAATTTTATTAAGTGATTGATATATTTGCATAACACAATGTTTTCTGAAGTCTATTAAGAACATAATGTTTATAATATGTAGGTTTTTCAAATATAAAATAATTTTACCAGGGGAATTCACTTATCCCATTATTTTTACAAAATTCAACTAATACTTGATAACAAAACATATTAATTTTCTTATCTCCCACATACAAAGGGAAAGAACTAGTGACATTGGTAAATTGATACATTACAGAAAGTTTTTTTTATTGATGTGAATACATACATACATGCAAGTCAGTAAATCTAGGAAAGATTTTCTGAGGACCTTGTCAGCTAATTAATAGTTAGAGCAAAACTCTTTTTAGGGAGTGATTTCCCTCAAACTGTTATAACCATATAAATTATTAAATTTAAATATATGTACTAATATTCGTCGACTTACGACCCCAATCCGGGATCAGTTGTCCGCCTGAAGGTGGTGCAGAAGAAAGAAGTGAAGCAGAAATGGAACACAAGGCACCAGAAAGGAAATTCAACGCCAAGGGACTATTCGACTATCTGAATAAACTTCTGGCACATTTTGAAGAAATGGACCCAAACATAGAACGATTCGTGAAGATTGAATGGATGACACATGATGTGTTTCGCCCATATCGTGAAATATACGAGGAGAAGAAGATACAAACAATTCAGACACCATGTTTATGCAAAAAAAAACAATACAATACATCGAGATTTCAAAGTATCAGGAATGGTAATGATTATTCAACCAGAGACCAACCCAAAATAATATAAAAAGAAACATAGAGAAACCTGATAAATGACATTTGTAAGGAAATTATTGCATGATCCGACTTATGACCACATCGTTTTACAACCTCTTTGCCGGAACCGATCAAGATTGTAAGTCGACGAATAGCAGTACATATAACTTTTTAGAAATTAAAGAATATGAATTTGAAACGTAATAATTCATAATTTGATCACTATCAGAATGTGAGGAGTATTTTTTATGATCCATTTTTTTTTCTTATAATATATTTATTTTTACTATTTTAGAATAAATGTATAAAATCATATAAATGTGAACACAGCGGAGGGCCATTACTAACTGTAAAACAACTTTAAATATTTTATAAATAAGATTTATTGGCTACACGTGTAGTATTTGATTAACATGATAAAAATAAAATAGGAAAGAATTCATTAGTTACGTAAACCTTGACGAAGAAGGTTTGCTTTGAAACCGGTCAGTGGAAAAAAAAAATTGTGGTAAAAAACAAAGTTGTTTTATTTATTTTATTTACAAGTTTCAATTTCAATTTTTTTATTTATTACTGATTCAATTAAAACATGGCATGAATAAAAAATTACATATAAATCAGCAAATTTTTTTAAAACAAAACATTGTTATGTCAGTTGTCATTTTAAACCAGTAGTAAACATTATAATAATCAAATTTAACTCTCCCTTCCTGGTGATGTGTAGCTTAGTACACATTGCATTTAATATCTCTATAAACATAATAAGGTTAAGATCTTCAGTATTCCTCCGTTATACATTTACGTAAGGGGAATTTTTTTTTTTTTTAAATTAATTAATACTTATTGGCAACAGAAAAAGCATTTTACCAAAAAATCAGAGATAAATGACCAATACAATGAATGTTTCACCAATATGTCGCATTTTGCAGAGTATGAAGTAAAAAGAGTACCGAATATATAATTGTCTCGCACACTCTTTACCTCTCACTCTCGATACAAGTATAATCGGGAGCGAGAGACAATTTCACACGTGCGAACAGCAAAGTTTCCGATTCTTCTACCAGACACTAGTTAGTAGCTCTCCGAGTTCCGTAAAGGGCGGTTCTTTCGCCCACGCAGCGAGCATTGGCTAATGGTTTTTAGCAATTAGATTAAAAATATCACTTTTGACTTCAGCTATAAATAATTGTAAGATATAATAAAATGTATACCTGCACACAGGCCATACCTTTGTGGGATTTTTTTGTGTTAATGTAATAGTTTTTTTTGTATTTGTAACTTATGTATACCTATTGTAAAATGCAAAGAAAAAAAAAAAAAAAAACAAAATGTATTTTTTTAAATTGCCTATGAATATTCCATTTATCCAATTTAAAAGCATTTTTTGTATGTGTAAATACTGTAACCCACAGCACGGTGACGCCCTGATGTTTTTGGCACAGTAAGGGAAAGGTTAAAAATAAATTGAAAAATGTTATATAGACGGAAATATACTAAAGTAATATCAGAAACATTAAAAAAACTGCTAGAAAGCAAAAATAGTGGTAAAATTTTTTCATAACACATTCATTCTTCTTTAATAATCAATGTTAAAAACATATTGACTGTAATGAAAATATTCACCAGCAAATTTAGATTTTTTTCCTAATAGTTCAAAAACAATCCAGTTATTCACATTTATAAAATATTTAGTTTACGAAAGCTATCTCCAATCACTTTAGATTATTACATTTCATTTTCTAAAGAAATAATAATTTTTTTGAGATCGACAATAATTAATACAAAAAAAAGCTACAGTATTAAAGTAAAATCATTTTTATTATTTACAGTGTATAAAATAATGGCACATTAATAATTTAATAATATGATGTAAGAAACATTACTTGAAATAATATTTTTAAAATCAATTTCATGCTTACAAAAATATTATAAAATGACAGTTAAAATGGAATGTCCCAATGATTTATAAAAAATATGGACATAAAATTTTATAAATGACAGTTTTTTTTTTTATAAAATAAAAAAAATCCTAATTGTTTTGGCCATAATCTTTTGAGGTTGAAAATAAAGTAATACTCTATTTTATACCCATTATATAAAATATAAAAACACTTTTTTTGTAAAGTTTGTACCATAGAATTAAGAATAGTCCAGAAGGAGCATAGAATCATATTTGAATACATCGGACTGTGTCCAAAGATCCCCCAACTTTGCCCCACTTTCGCCGCGTTATGTTGCCAGATTGCGAAAAATATAATCATGACACAAATGTAAGATCATTATATTTTTTTAAGTTCTCTAAAATGTTATTGTACACGCGGAAAGATTGATTGACACAACAGAAAATAATAATTATGGATAGCTTATATGGCGCCATTTTCGTAATATAATACCTCAAGGGCGCTTTACAAAGTGATTAAATAAAGATATAAATTTAATTTTAGTTTTTTAATTTAAGAAAAATGTAGATAAGGAAAGCGTCATTTAATAAGAGTAATTGAATTAATGAACTTTGAACTTTAAAAATGTAACAAATTTTATTTTACATAAAGCGGATATTTTTAAAAAATTTGACTACCCTGGCAACTCTAACAAAATGTCAATTTAGTTTTCTTTGATAATCTGACAGATGGAAAAATAATTCAATTTTTAAGTAATGCATTTGCTACTCACACATGCATTTGCTACTAACACATGCATTTGCTACTAACACATGAAATGTGATCCAATCCTGTTTCTTTAAGATCCCAGCAGTATTTATACACTTTAAAACGACACAACACGGCATAGTTTAATTCAAATCGGGAGTTGCGTATTGAGCATCGTCTACAAAGAAACTAATGGGTCAAAACATAAAACTACTCCTTTAAGAGTAGTTTAGTCTCTTTCTGTTTGATGCGCGTATGCGGTTTCTGGATTATTCTTAATTCTATGGTTTGTACTATTTTTCGGTTCAAAAGATAAATTATATTTTTTTGGTTTTATTAACTCTATTTAGGAAAAAATTATAATTTTTGTATTCTTAGATTTTGATTATTTTGTTCTTGTGCATGCAGACACAAAAAATCAATGATTTTATTTGAATATTACTAAAAATGGGTCCATATTTAATTTATATAAAGTAGTATGTAAATTTTTTTCTACCGTAAGCTGTTTCATATCTATATGATACATTTGTAATGTGTCAATGCAAGTGTTTAGACAAGTTTGCTGTTTAATAATATTTTTATCGGGTGCTTGCTCTCTACATGCTTTTGAGTAGGTTTATCGTGAACATTAAAGTATATGCAGCGAACATGTTATGTATATAAAAAACATGAATACATAAAAACTATGCTTCCTGAAGGGAGTTCATATAAAAGCATTAAATTGTGTATATTCAAGGTAATTAACTATTGGTTGCCATATATTACATAAATGATTCAATAAATAATATGAACATAAGTAAATCTCATAAACTAATGACATTATTTTTTTTATTATTCCTACTAATATTAGATAAAAATCACAGAAACATCTTATCTTACAGAAAATATGTACAAATGTGGGTCATAAATATACAAGGTCATAACATGAATAATTTTAAGTTGCAACTTTAAACTACATAACTTTCAATTAGAAATTATATTAATCTAACTATATAGACATTGTCGGAACAGCAGTTTGTAGGAATTTAACCAACTGAACAATATGTATAATTGATTACTAAAACTAGACTAAATATGTCAAATTATACATATTTCCTAAACATATGCTTAAAACCTAAATAAAATGAAATAATTTCTACATAAAAATGGCATCTAAAATTTGTGCAACAAGGTCATTATGTAATAATTAAATTTGTTTTGTATTGTGATTTTTTTAGTCTTACTTGTAAAATGTATCTTTAGATATGTATATCATCACTAAATGCAGATAGAAAATGTGTCCTTTCACTATATTTACTAAATATGAATTGTATCGGTTATCACAATATCATCACCTAAGGCGTCCTGTCAAACAAATGAAGAAAAACCTGGAAGTGGCGCTCGAGAGCGAGCCATGTTGTTCATTATAATCTGACCGCCGTTCAAGCTTACCACCGCACTACCCTCCGGCTCAGAGTCTGTATAACTTGAGTAATTTCTCACGGGCTTCTGTTTCTTCCAAGACTGACGAAGAGAGTCGTTTACATTCGCGTAATGATTCACAAACGAATGTGGATCCGAACGAACGCTTTCATTTTCACTTTCAGATCCCTGAAATAACAATGTACTTATAATTGATTTATTTTTGCTCGAGGTATGAGTGTTATTTTTTTTTAAATGTCCGTGATGGAATAGTATTTTGAACACAAATTAAGTAATATTATGGATTTAAACAAATATTCTATATTTAGTATGATCCTCTGATAGATTTCATTACTGCCCCCATGGTGTAGTGGCGAACATGCTTGCCTCCTACGCAGGGATTCCAGATTACATTCCCAGTGAGATCACAACAAATTAAGCTTGTGAGTTTTGTGCTGAAATAATTGGGCCACTCGGCCTTAAAAAGTCATACCTGTGACTCGGAAGAACTTATCTCCGACGGCTTTTCAGTTACAGAACTGTCGTCAGGATTTTCGTCATAATCTTTGAGACTCTCTTCATCACTGTGGTAGGCCACACTGGCTGGTGAAGGACGCGGAGGGGACTTGCTCAGGGCTGGTGGCGCTGCGGCCGGAGCTTTGCTCCTGGTCCCCGTAGCTCCGCCGACTCTCCTCAGAGTGCCACTGCTCCCCATAGTCCCACTGTGGCGAGCTCGGTACAAGTCAAGAGCCAACTCCCCCCGTTCCTCGGCATCCATTGCCATGGACTCCTCCAGAGTCTTTTGAGCTTCTTCTGAAATGTATGAATTAATATATAATAAATATATTAGAGATTAACATTGTGATTTTCCATTTAAAATTATTTATACAAACACTTCATTTCGAATTATCGACTATACTATTCGTTTTCAGTTTTATTCTTGAAAATTTGTCAAGTCTGAATTGTTGATCAATTACTTACAATTACTGCAGAAATATTGTTGAGAAGGAAATATAAAAATCCAAGTATAACCCGGTACTTGACTACAAGAATTTTGACCAGTTCAAAATGCAAAATTGCAACAATTTTTTCTTAAATAATTCGCTCAGATTTTTCATTTGAGAGTTTTTTCTATCCTTTACAACATCGACACTTTTATGAACGCTATATGTAATAATTCAATTACAGATATTAATATATGAACATATTTTTAGCATTAATCGCTTACTAACATTTACTTGCTGGTCAAAGCTAAGTCAATCTATGGATATGGATAAATAAAGTAAAGCTTACGTTTGTATTTGTAACTTTTACTTTTCACACAGAGAATGGCAATAACCACTACGGTGATTATTATAGAAGCTGCGGCCAATGCAACCATAAACCAGGTTTGCCTGTAGAATGGTCGAAGTTGGAGATATCCATACTCTAGATATAATTTGGATGGCGTCATTATGATGTCTTCATTATATGCGGGGTAGCTTATTCCAAAGGTGTTGTATGATATTACTCTGAAGGAATAGCCAGTGGAAGGGAGAAGTGTCTGGTATGAGATACTGAAGTCTTCTAGAGGACCATTGCTAGTCCTAGTTACTGTTTCCCAGCGGGAGTCATCTGGAAATACGCACAAATAAATTAGGGTGTCTCAAAACATGAGGAGATTCTGGCAATATTATTTTGGATTTCACAAGAAATTCTAGATTCACATTTGTTTAATTAATAAAATATTCATCTTTAACTCTGTACTATTATAAAATTTAGCATATGTTTGTATTATTTTAAAAAGATATGATTAAAATTGAATAAAAAAAAATGTGCTCCTTAAAATGTCAATGAATTGAGAAAATTAATAATATTGATTTTTAAACATTTTGGATTTGATGAATTTCTTAATAAAAAAATCTAATAAAATATCAATAGTTTACTAACAAATGTGTTCAATAGGGTATTTTCATGTGTTTTTAATTTTTAATAAGCAAAAAATTATGATGATTACGATATCAATATTTTTTGTGAGACGCTGGATAAATTTTCTAAAAAGGTTTAAAATATGCATATTTTGAATTACCCAAAAATGAGATGTTTTGCGCCCTATGACATTTATGATTTATGGCATGTATGACATTTTTGCGACATGCTTGTGGGCAATGTTTATTAGAAAAGTAGTTGGCAGGCGTGACGTGTGACGTCAAAATGATGTGATGCCAACTGTGAGCTGTTTTGTGTGTGCTCGTTTTTTAATCCAAAAATTATAAATAAAAACTTGTTTTGAATACTTTGATAGTTAGTTATATCATTATAATCAAAAATTATATATTATATTTTTAACGTTATTCCCGACTTATGAAAATACCCTATTATATAGATGGTGCAGTAAAAACATAAAATGTTTAAGGAACAAGTTTGATTTGCAAAAATGAAGGAAATGTATAAAAAAAGTAATAGTATAAATTGAATTTAAGGCGCATAGTTTTGGCATGCGAAAATTTACAAATAACTACATATCTACACATATCACTTTAAGTAACAGTGTAAAAAAAGTTGCAACGGCAAGTTAGATTAAAAATGTACAAATCTTTATAGAATCTTAAACAGAAAATGTGATATACGTACCGATAATTAAAATAGGTGGTGGATGAGTTTAATAATAAATAATGATATAATTTAAAATTATGAATGGTGTTAAAATCGAATAAAACTTATTTGAATAATTTAATTTATGAAGGTTGGAGGGGCGGGGCAGCTATTTGAATTCATCACTAAGGTAACTAGCATGCATTGTGTAAAAATATTTGAACATGATCAAACATGTGCGTGATAGTAGTACAAAAGGAAACTTACGGTATTGCCATGTTTCTTTTGCTGAGATAAAAAAAATCGTAATTCAATGTAAGTATGTAGATAAAATAAATTATTAACAAAAGTAGTAATGGGGTGAATTGACATAAAAAAAATATTGAATGAAATTGTATTATTTTTACAAAAGATACAAAAACTGGGAAATAACGGCTCTCTGGCATTAGTATGTTATTGGGTAAAAGCAAAGACATCTCTAAAATCTTATGAAATTTACAAAAAATGCATTATAAAATTCTTTTACATAATTTAAACACTGTAATTAGATTTAAAAAATATATAATTAAGATTATAATATTTTGAGTTTGTCCAAATGTTTGTAGACAAAATTAAAGAAGGTCTAAGAAGTAAAAAAAAATTGGAAAATTGTTTTCAAGCGTTGCCTACTATGTGAAATAATTCAATCAGAACGAAAAAGGTTTCAGCTCTTAATTTGTTTCATTGACATTTTTTTGTTTACATTTTAGTACATTTTCTTATTGGTATCGCTATAGTAAAAATCCCACATAGGCATGGTCTTAACTTCACTGAGATCAAAAGGTGGAAGAATCGAAGAAATATGGATGTTAAAATATAGGCAAAATGGTGAATGTTACACAGTGTGTAGAGTGGATACATAAACCAGCCAATGATAGATCATAAGCCCTCTAAATGCCTAGACTTCCATATTTCCTTCACTAAAATGTTCTTCATCTCTGTTGTAATCTGTTAATAATAATTAGGAAGATGCAAGAAATCATTATTGGTTAATTTGACACTTTGGTCACAACTAAGCTACATAAACCAATATTATACTTATTCAGTTATATTATAATATTTTTTAATTCAAATCAGAATTAAATATGTAAATCCAACAAAATTTTAATTTGAACTATAATAATACAACAATAAAAAAATCGGACATCAAGTCGAAATTTTAAACGTATAATTTTTGCATGAAAATATTTTTGAAATATACTTGCGATATGTATGCATGCGATACGTAGGCAATAATTTTTCACTTGAATTATAGAATTGAAGCCGGGTGTTTTTATTAACAACAATTCGAAATAGACATCAACCGTATGGAGAGAAATAAACGCACCTTTCTTCCTGGTCTCTATATAGTACCCTAGGAGGGGCCCCTTCCCGCTAGGGGAGTTGAGCCAGTGTAGGTCCACCCCTGCGTGGGTACGCGCTAGGGCCAGCTGGCGCGGAGCCGCGGGAGACCCGGGCTGCGGGCCTGTGCTCACGTTGCCCCACACAGCGGGCCCAAGGTCCACCGTCATGGCGCGCACACTGAAGGTGTAGCCGACCTCCTCTTCTAACCCCCCCACCACTAGCGTCGTGTCCGACACCTTTTGCTTCACTTGCTTACTGAATTCTGTAATAAATTGAGCTTCATAAAGACTATATAATGTTTACATGGTTAATTCTGCTGATGTAGAGCGTCAACAAATTTAATATAAATGAAAATATTATCTACAATAAATTAAATGCACAATTTGATATTTTAAGAGCCGGTTTTACAAACCATCTTTCAAATTTCGTAACGATAACTGACGGTTGAACACAATATCCCAATTTTGTTAACTGACAATCACCGGTAAGTATTTTTATTGGAATTCAATTTTTTGTTGTAATTTCTATGTTTTTTTGTGAATTGTCTATGATATTGGAAACGCCTTTTTTTACCGGTCAAGGGCAAACATTACGCATCGCTGCAATCTTCTGGATTCAATTTAAGAAATTTTATTATAGATTTAATATTAAATATTAGAATGGCAATGAATATATAAAATATAATCACATATCCCAGATAAATTAATCGGAGAACGATATGTCAAAACATCTGTCAGTGTCAAATACGGCAGAGGCGCTGAAGATAATGGATCATAATCAGTGTTGCCACCTTGTCATTTACATTTCCGCAAAAATTTTTGAAAAATATGTCAAATTCTCGTCAAAACGTACTTGGATTTCTGCAAGAAGTTCCGCTGAATTCGATATCTTTTTTTATGAACTAAAATAACTACACGACACTAAAATGTTTAGTTAAATTTTCATGTACACTCTTAAAATGAAATTAAATTGCAGTAAATTTAATACAGTAAGACTGAATCCTCTTCGTGTTCACTTTCTGCCGCCGCCGATTCTTGGTCATCCAACTCAAATGTAGACGTATAGCAGTAATTCCGAAGTTAGGTACTTTTTTATACAAATCTTTTTTTTTATTCCGTTAGGAATTCCGTCATCTTGAAAATCCCGTTAAATACGAAATTTTCCCACCTCGAGGGCACTCCAGTCCGCTAGATATGACGGAAAATCAGTCAAGATCACAACACTGATCATAATGCATTTAACCGGTCGAAATCAGGTAGTTACCATTTAACAATTATTTTAACGACTCATAACACTACGAATATCCATAACATTTATAAAACGCAAAAGTTAGCCGGTATACCAAATATAAGTTAAAAATGGTATCAAATTGACTAATAGAGTTTTATTAAACCGGCCCTAAGTTTAGTAATTCTGTTAAAATGTTTCATTTGGAAATACTGATTGTAGAATGATGCTGTAATTATTTATTAGTTTATAATATGTAAATACAATACAGCAAAACAAAAAGATAACATTAATACTATTGCTGAGAAGCAACAATTTCTAACCAACCAAATAAGCATCATAATATTTAATAGACAAGTTTATGTGTAAATTGAGATTAAAAATATGAATATTCAGTCTACACTTCAGCATGTTTCTAACTACATAGATAACCGTAAATGATTAAATTGGTAATAAAGAAAACATACTTTCATTCTGCTGAGTTGTCTCATAGGTAACAATGTACCCTACAATGATGCCATTCTTCTTTCGCGGGGGTTCCCAGTTAACCCGCATACTGGTCATGGTAATGTCGGTAAAGTTTAGGGAGTCGGGGGATCCAGGAAGCCCCTGGTGTGTCCTGACACTGATGGCTTGGGATCGAGGACCGTCTCCTGCCGGATTGAAGGCTAATATTTGGATTCGGTACTGCGTGAACTTATCCAGAAATACCAAGCTGTGGCTGGTAGATGTAGCTGGAACCACTTCAATTTCTTCTTCGAGTTTCTTGTCAGTAGATTGTTCTTGGGGAGAATCCGTTACCAAATAGAAAACCTTAAAATCAAAGCTTTAAATATTAGTAATCAGCGTTAATATAACTACATAAATTAATGTCACTTATATAAAAAGATAGGAAATCAAATCTTATTTAGATGTTTGTGCTTTTTATTTTATAGCAACCCTAACATATGATAATTTAGTTTCATCTTTTTGAAGAAAATGATATATTCAATAATAAAATAGTAAGCTGCTTTTATGTATGATTTTAAAACAACGGTTTCCAAAAAACGCAGTTTCTTCAAAAGTATCAAATGCATCTTAGATTTTGTTTTATTTTGCATACATTACACTCTACAATGACTTACTGGAGACAAATTTAAAATCAACCTGAGTCAATCAATTATTAAGAACATTGTTAGAGAAATAATTTAAGTCCAGAAACAATCCAGTACAAAATTAGGACTTTCCACGGAGATATTCATAAATAAATATTGAAACATACCTTATACCCCAACAGATCTCCATTCTGATCAGTGTGCAGTAGGGGCTTCCAGGTTAGGTGCACTTCAGTAGGGGACAGGGGGGTGGCTCCTACATCTCTAGGGGGCGCTGTAGGGACAGCCTCCCCAACCCACACGGCCACTACAGGCCCCGCCGGACCCTCTCCCTGAGAGTTGTAAGCTGCTACTGCTATTTCGTAGTTTGTGTCTACTGCTAGGTCCGAGAGAACTATTCTATCGGACTGAAAAAAACGTACTTTAACTCTCGTACATCAATGAATGGAAAATTAATTTTAATTGAAGGTAGTGATTTTATCTTAAGAGAGATGGATAAGTTTTGAAGAAGGTAATATGGAAGTCTTAGACATTTACAGAACAATTAGCCAAAAAATGTTTTAAAAACCAGGAACATGCCTAGATTCCCATTCCTTTTTAAGGAGATTCGTTATTTCTTGTCTCTGTTAAGAGTATTTCCCCATCTCTTGAGGGTTGAATTCAGTATTAAAACATAATATTTTAATTTACCTTTACACCTAAAACATTTTCTTTCATCGGTGTTTGCAAAACAGTGGGAAAATCAGATACTGGTTGATAAACAACTCTGTAGCCACCAGATTGAGTTTCACCACTCCAATATATTTCTTCAATTGGATTCCAATATACTTGGACACTGTTTGTTGTAATAGGAATCACCCGTAAGCCTTGAACACTTTTGCTTGGAGCTAGAAAATATTGATATTTTAGATAATAAATTAATAAAAAATATATAAAATCTACCTATCAATTTGAATATAAAAATATTCTATAAACATTATAAATATTTCCCTCACCTGCCGGCAGAGTCCTAACTTTGACAGACTCCTTACTGTATTTGCTTGGTCCAATATCATTAGTTGCTCTTATGCGAAACTCGTATGAAGTAAACGGTTTCAGATCACTTGCTGTATACGAAGTAACAAATGGATCCACTCTCTCGGGTATAGACTGCCAAGTCGCATCGTTTTCTCGAAGTTGTACCGTATAATACCTGTGATTAATATCAAAGGTGATTTAAATTTTCCAACTACACCAAATATAATACAATACATACATCATTAGGCTGGATAATTACCTCAGAGGAGCGTATCCATCTCTACCAGGAGTCCACGAAAAGGTGATGTGGTGTGGCTGCAGCTGTCCTTGGGATACTTGGGGCTGGGAAGGAGGTTGTGGAGGACTACGATTATTAGTAGTCAGCACTAATGCTCGTGCTGTCTGTCCCCATCCTATTCTGGTCTGAGCTGTTACAGTGAATAAGTAATATCGCTCTGATGTTAAACCAGTTGCCCTGAAATTATTGTTTGTTTTAATTTACTAACATACCTTGGTAAACTATGATCTTTTATAAGGTTTAATTTTTTATAATTTATTTTTGTGGATTATGTCTTAAACTAACCTGAATGTCCGATCTGATGGCAAAAACTCTCGGGAAAATATGAGTTCTTTTGTACTATTAAGATGATAAGTTACTCTATATGCCAATATTTCCCCATTGGGATCTTCAGGTACATCCCATATAATTCTCGCTGTTGTGAATGATACATCAGGAAATGATACATTTGATGGCATTCCAGGAGCTAAAAAATTAAATAAGTATTTTATTAAAAACGTACCAATTAATTCAGATATATGTTCATTTTTATTATTTAATGTGTAACTCTTACCATCTTCAAACGTCTGAACTGTAATAGGTGGCTTGCTTAAAGATCCATCACCTAGTCTTGTATATGCCAACACTTGAATTTGATAGTTTACGTATTTCCGCAGCTCGGTTAGTGTGGATGTGTGAGTCGAATTAGAAGAAATCAGTTTACATTCAGGTTGTGATACTCTGAGAGAGAACGAAACAGGTAAGGAAGGAGATGACAAAGGAGCGTAACAAACTTTATAGCCTTCAACGATTCCATTTTGGTGATTAGAAGGAACAGAACCCCACACTACTACTATTGTGGTGGATGATGTTGCATTGGCAGTTACATTGGATGGACCCATGGAAGGCACTGAAATCAATCAAATATGTATTAATATTGCACTGAAGTATGTATATTATACAAATAATTAGATAAATCGAATTCATCTAATTCTCACCGGCCTCCCTGGTTCTCTCAATAGCTGGCGGACTCCCCGGAGAAGAGCCAACTTCATTACAGGCCATAACACTGATTTCATACTGCGCCCACGCTTGAAGTCCATCCAAAATATGTGAATTTGAGGTATGATCTTCTATTATAACACTCTCTACTATTCCAGCATTGACTTTCTTGTAAGTTATATTATACCCTCTCGGATTTCCAAACCACTCGGTTTGTTGTAGTGGCTAAAATACATTAAATGATAAATCAATTGAAAATGTTTAATAGTTTTTCTCACTTTAAATGAATAATGTATTTTTTTTACTCACAATCCATCGGACACGCAAGTCATTAGCACTAACAGCTCGCACGGTGACATTATTGGGTGCATTCTTGGGAGGAGCTTGAATGGTTTGAAATTCTTTACAGGGAGCACTCGGAGCTGATGATCCCACTACATTAGTGGCAATAAGTCGTAACCTGTATGTAGTAAACGGTACAAGAGTCTTCACTATAATGGATTGAGCATCCGGTGCAGCGATATCGAAAATTGTTATCCAACTTGTGTTCCTAGCAGTTTGTGCCTAAAAAAATAATGGAAATACATAAATAAATATCAACTTTTTAATAGTTAAATGATCATACCTATTGTATATTAATTTATTTCGTTTCTGAATTTTTACCTGCACTGTCCACTTTGATATTGAGGAATTGCCATCAAAAGCCGGAGTGAATTGCAAAACAACAGAAAATGCCTCAATGTTAGATAAGGCAAGATTGTACGGAGCGTGGGGCAAAACCGGCTTCACTCCCGACTGCATGGAAGCTTCCTTGGATGGTCCATCACCCTTCTCAGTCATTGCGCATATTTCAAAAATATAAAAAGTCGTCGCCTATAAAACAATCAAAGATAAATTAAGGACATTTGATGGGTATGACATGGTCAAGAAATATAAATTGTTTTGCTAAATATTCTTACCTCCAATTGTTCTATCTTGACCGATGTGATGTTGGCTGGGAAAATTTCTTCTCTTTGTGTATTTATTGATTCTTTTACGTGATATTTAAGTCTATATCCGGTGAGAACACCGTTACTTTGTTTGGGTGGTGACCAAACCACCTTCACGGCTCTATCTGATACTTCATCAAATTGAAGACTGGCAACTTCATCAGGAACTGTAAAACAAATGGATATAAAGACCGATGAAGATGTAAAGCATCGAATAGAAATCGGGTCATTGGTTAAATACATACCGTCTTGACTTGTCGTGACTAGGATATATTCACTACGTTCACCATCACCGGGATCAGTAAAACAAACGACTGTTATGTTGTAGGTGGTGAACTTCTCCAGTCCGACCATTACTGCTGTCTGTTCTGCCAAGGGGTCCAGCAAACTAGGAGGAACACTCATAACTTTTTTCTCCACATTCATCTCCTGTTCTGGATCCCAACGCCAGGCTTGCAGTTTGTAGCCCTTAAAATGAACAATGTCAAAATTTTATAAAAGGTACTTGATGATTATATTTTATTTTTAAATTAAATGGATCGATAACTTACTTGGTTAATTCCATTAATTTTCTGCGGATCTGGAGGTGTCCAGGAAACTGAAATCGCCGTAGAGTTGAATGGTACGGTCTTTACATTGACTGGTGGGGCTTCCGGTACACCTTCTTTAGTTTTAATTTTGGCACCATCCGTAAACACACCGACTCCTTTGTCATTGTAAGCGGCAATTTGTACGGTATAGTCTTTCCAAGTTATCAGATCTTGGATGAGATAATTTCTCTGTGCAGCGTTGGTAATATTTTGATCAGTCCACGGACTGTGATTGTACCCGTATAAACGATAGCGAATTACGTAACCCAGAATATGTCCGTTCCTATGTTCATCCATCGGTGGTTGCCATTGTGTTATGATTTCCGAAGACGACCTCGCTGACCCTACAAATCCCAGAGGAGGACCGGATGGTGCTGTGGGATACATTGAATATTATGAGAAACACTACATTATTACATAATATAATATTACACATTTATTTGACCAAAATAACATTTAAGAACAAGCAATTTAAAAATACCAACATTGATAAGCATGCCAAGTATGTAATGGTTTATGAATATGGAAGTGCTGTTAGCACTCACCCATGCCATAGATAGAGACTGTAAAACTTATACCTATAGAATACCAAACCTTGATATCTCAAAAATATAAAAAAATATTTATTAATGACATTGCAATAATAACCATACAACATTTACATGTTATGCATTAGTGCAATACATGCAAAATAAACTAATTTTTATATGTAAATTATAAATGTTTTAAAAATGAAACAATAACTAGGAGAAAAGGCATTCCACAGAGACAGACTATTGTGACAAAAATATAATAAAATAATTTGTAAAAATCCCTAACATGTGAACTTAATATAATAATTACAACAAAAATAGCACAAATATGTCATTATTATGAACACAATTTAATACATATTTCAAATGAGAAATGGAATGTAAATAACATATTGTGTAAAAAAAAGTTATGGGAAATGAAAGATTGTGTGAAAATGTGAAAAGATAAATGGTGAAATGTGTCAACATGAAACTGATTACTAGGCAAGCAGAATAATACCTTGGCAGCATATCAAGTCGCTGGCTGTGTAACAATACAACACCAGTAACTAAGGATTCTTTACATAAGAGAAATGTTCAAGCACTTGCTAATGTCATTTTCTATTTAGTTTAGACATCAGTATCTAGCGGATGAATTTGGAACATTTTGATACTATGATAATGTTAAATAAGATCCACTGAAAACTATTTCATCATAATTTTGCATATCCCTATTGAAATATTAATAAAAACCAAGCGATAAACCAGCCTATTCATAGCACTTAAAGCGAGTTAGTCTCGTATCTGTTGATGACTGTATGTTGGTCAATTTGTCCATTCATATGAAAATGGTAGCATCTATTATGTGCTTTTAGATTTATTGTACATAAAAATTAAGTACAAACAGAGCCAATTGGTGACAAAGCAAATCCAATACTTTTTAAAAATTGGATGGATAGAATGATTTAGAAAATCTAAGATCAATGTAGCATTTGGACATTGAACTACAGAACTTGTGCGCATGATAACATAGAAAATGTGATAGAGTTATTATTTACCTTCTTGCGGGAGTGTTACAACACTGGTTGGATCTGACGGAGTTCCCTCTCCCACGGCATTGATAGCCGATACCCTGAACTGATATGCTGAAGCCGCTTTGAGACCGGTTAGCAAAATCCAACGCTTCGAAGAAGAAACATTGCTGAGTTCCGTAATCCAGTTCAGTAGAGGGTCTGGAATAGGACCTAAAAATACAATAATGTTTTCAGTCCTAGTCTACAAAAATTTGGACAAACACAAAATATCGTTGACAATAATGACATACTTTTATAATATGAATTATATTTTGATGACAAACATTCACTATAATTTGAAGGAATATTATTTTCAGTTCATTGAGGCAAATGCAAAAACATTGCACATTTACAAAATATTGTTACTGATAAATACTGGTACGAGAAAAAACATTTTCAGACATTGCCTAGTATGTAGAAGAAACATTTAGTCAGATAAATCTTACGCACTTCAATAAAGGTTTCAGCTCTTTAACCTTACAAAAATGAACAGATGGAAGAATTGAAAAAAATATTAATGTTACACAGTATCTAAAGTGGTCATTTAAGCCGGAAAATGACAGATCATAATCCCGTAAATGCTTAGGCTTCCATATTCCATTCTGAAAGATATTCTTCATCTCTGTTGTAATATATGCCAAGAAAAAATAGTGTTTAAAAGTTATGTATTCATATAAAAATGAAGATGTAAATTACCTAATTCAGGTACTTCGCGCTTCTGCACAATAAATTTCTTGATAGGAGAATTTCCATCAAAGCCAGGAGTCCAAGAGATGTTGATAGCTCTGATAGAAGGTCCATCGAGCCGGACTGCCTGGATGTTGGTAGGGGCGAAGGGTAGTTCTATGACAGAGAGCATGGCGTGGCGGGTGTGGTTACCCCCGGGAGAGGTCACAGAGCATGTATAGTCGCCTGCGTCACTGGCACGCACGGCACTCACTTCCAGGCTGCCATCAGGACCCACCCAAACTCGAGATCCCGAAACCATTATCCTACAAGTTATAATATTTTAAAAAATATATATTTAACACATTATAATAATTAAGGTACATTTATTAGTTTTATGACATAACATATAAGGATAATATTTAGTTTTATTTAAAAAAATTAATATTTAGGAAGCATAGTAATTCGTATTTAAAACTAAAACATAGACATTAAAATACTAAAAAAGACTAAGACTAATTAAATATTCAATGTGACAATTTTTTTCAATAAAAAAAATTATCGTTGAAATTTTCCATGGAGGTATTAACTCTATTGATGTCACATGAGTCCGGATAGAATACAAAACTTGATATATCGCGCTTATTTTTTTATGATGAAGTCGTATTTTGCTATAACAAGCCTAAATACTAATACCGTCCTCAAAACTGAAGAGCTAGGTTTCACCAATCACAAAACCTACCGCTGGTGACAGATCCTCAAAATCAAGTGATAAGGCACGTGGAGAAGGAGTACTCATAGCAGTCAACAAAGACATTACACCTAAAATTATTAAAACAAATAACCCGAATCTAGAACAAATTTTCATAAAAATTGAAACCTCCGCTGAAAACATAATTCTAGAAGCAATATACATTTCTCCACTCTCAGATGTAGAATTGTACAGGCGCCACAATTACTTTGACGTTGAATCTCTCCTCCTAAAATACAACACCTCAAAAATATTTCTAATTGGAGACTACAACTTTCCGAACCTGATTTTTAAATATAGTGTAATGAAAGTGAAAATGACCGTGCAAAAGAATTACTGGACATGGTAAATTTTCATAATTTATTCTAACATAATTTTATCTATAACATTAATGGACGTCTTCTCGATTTAGTTTTCTCAAACTGCCCTACAATGCTTGTTGAAAGATCAAAGGAACCACTTTTACCCGCGGATAATCATCATCCTCCCTTACATTTTAAACTTAAAAATAACCCAAATAAACCTAAATTACGTAAAAACGGGTCTTAACTAAAAAACTGCAGATTTCAAATCTATAAAAGAGCAATTAGAAATCACAGATTGGTCAATTTTACTTGATAAAAATATTAAACAATCAATCACTAACTTATACAAAAAAAAACCTTATTAATTTACATGTACCATATTTTATACCTAAGAGCAGAACTTATCCAGCATGGGTTCAAATGAACTTGTGGATTTGCTAAAAAAAAAAGAGGTATCTACACAAAAAGTATAAACAAAGTGTATTGACGACTACATTGAATTCAGAAATTCTAGAAAGAAATCAAAAGAATTATCAAAATCGTGTTATTCAGCTCACATAAATTTTTTTAGAAAATACAGCTCTGAAATCGAAAAATTTGTGGAAATTAGTAAATAAACTTAACAAAGATAGTACTGATATTTCTCCAGAATTACACTTCGATACCAAAATTGCTAACAGTAATGAATCAATAGTCAATCTATTTCCTGGATTCTTTGAAGGCGTCTACAACCAATAAATTCTTGATGTTGACATACCCACATATGGTTATCACAAAACTACAAACTTATCTAGATGCCAAATCACTTATTTTTATTTTTTAAAAATATTTACACAAATAGTCTTAAAATTAAAGTCCTGCTGAATTGTATACATACAACATTAATGCGCGCGTGATATGTACTTGACATTCGGTAAGCAACTAGCGCATTGTTGGTGGTAGCACTAGAATTCACAAAATATTAGGAAAAGTACTGTAAATGTGAAAACTTACTGCTTATTATGAAACCAGTCAATGTTGTAAGGAACGTTTGCGTCACTCGAAACTTTACATTGCAGAGTTGCTGTGGTACCCAACAGTACTCGGGTATCAACGGGAGGAGCCACTATTTGGGTCCGTACTAAAACAAAAAATGGTTGTTATAAAAATAAACATTAATTAAAATCATGTAATTAATTTTTTTGGGAAATTCTTACCCATCACTTGAAGAAATGCTTCTCCCTCAACAAATCCAGCCTCGTTGGCACGAATGCACTTATATTTTCCAGTATCTAATGTAGATGTTCCAGCTATCAAAAGATCACCCTCATCCAATATTTGCACCCGACCACTGGCATCTTTCGAAGGTGTCAAAATTGTTGTATCTAAAAATATATCAATAAAAGGGGAATAATAAATTATATTATTTATATTTTTTTATTGTATACATACATTATTTTTAACACATTCAATTGGGAAATATTTACACAGTGCAAAAAGGTTCTAAATTACAAGGGATTTTACATACCATTAAAATACCAGGTAATATTGGGAGTCGGGGCACCTGCGGCTCGGCAGGAAAGGGTCGCATCCTTTCCATCTAACACGGTTAAGTTGGAAGGCCCCAGTTCCAGTAATGGCAGCGAAGCTAGCGTACACACACATAAGTTAATTTACAAATACCACAACACACTCAAAATATGTGACATTAACATCCAAATACAAGAAAATAATATGAAATTCGAACAAATAATTGCATTCAGACTGTTTTCTTGTGCGTGGAAGATAAAATTCTAGTCACCTAATGTTGTTAGTAGTGAAAACATGCACTAGGTGATGCATTATAATAAAGTAAATTATAAAATACTGTGTAGTAATAAAAAATCTGAGGCTGAGCAACAGACAAAATAAAATTGTATAATCAATAGAATCCATTTAAAGTTCTATTCCCTATATTTTTCAAAATACTAAATGCATACATACTGGGTGAATTGATGTTATTTGAGAAACTAATAAAATGTACAGGTATATTATTGGCAGCCAGTTTAAGTGAAATGTATAACTATTTTGATAAATAAAAAATGGTTATAAAATATCATGAGGAATATAACTTCATACAAAATCTAGTAGTATTAGTATAGATCACAAAATCAACAAAAGTTAGTAAAATAAAACCAAATTAATATATAATAGTTATGAAGATCTTAGTGGAAAATTATTTAATATATTCTGAACTTGCTAGGACTACAAAATTGATTTATATCCTATAGCAAATTAAATCACCTTGAAAAAAAAAATTACTAAAATAATCAGTTAAATGTAAAAAAGTAGTGCACACAACATAACTGTGTAGTTCTAAGTAAATGAAAATTGGACTACAATATGCGATTGTGAATAACAAATGAGAGAAATCTTATTGATGATTAATTGACAATGTGAAGAACAATGGCAATTAATGACACTGCATTACTCATTTTATCCAAGCATTATAAAATAAGTTATTATCATTCACAATTCCTATGAAACATTTATGATTCCTAGAAATCATAGACACACAAAACTCATTACACTAAAATAAAACACACAGAAATAAAGGAGTGATTTTGAAAAATGTGTTGAATTCTAATAATGCGGTGCTGATAGTAAAATGTTTCAACTACTTTTGAAACTTTTTATCATTATTCAAAATGAAATCTTTCTTACTGCCTGAATCAAAACGGAAATGCTTTAATTGTTTGTCAGATGTTCTCATTCGGATGATTTTCGGTTGGGTCGCTCTTCTATACCGTTTGCCCACTGGACCAGTCAAAGTAATTTAGTTAGCATATTAATCAATGTTATTGTATTATATTTATTGAGACAAAAATCAGATAATTTGGATTATTCAATAAAGAAATGTTATTTTAGAGAAACTTACTTTTCACTTTGAGCCATGTATAAATTGAGGCTTCCCCAGCCTCATTATCAGCTATACATTGGAATATTCCCACGTCTTCTGTCTTCAAGCCTTTAACAACCAATGATCGGTCTTCTTCTACAGCATATCGACCGCCTCCGTGTTCTACTTCTTCGATCTGATTATCATCAGGAAAACTGCCGGCGCTGCCAACTTTTTTCCCATCTTTATACCAAGTGATTCCAGGAGGAGGAACACCCTGAACATCGCAATCCAGTTTTACGATAGATCCATATTCTCCTAAAGTTTCTGTTTTTATGTTACTCAAGAAAACAGGTTTCTCTTGTACAAAAACATTTGCGCTAGATGTAAGGGTTGGATACCCTCCAGTTTTAAGTCGAACTTGACACGTATATTGGCCAGTGTGTGTTAAGCTGACAGATATTAATGTCAATGTTCTATTCCAAGGATCGTTGATGTTGTATGTTATTCCTGCTGTTTCAATAATCATATCATCTTTGAACCACAAGGTTTCAAGCTCGTGTAACGGTCTAGCATTAGCGATACATTGTAGGTTTGCATCCTGCCCTTTGATCACCTGAGTATCTTTGGGTTTAATGATTATCTCCGGAGGGATTTCTTTAATTGTATCTCCGATGACTCTAAGAGCAATAAATGGACTATTTTCTTCCTTTCCTAACTGGGTATTGATTGCACGAGCCCTATAAAATATTATATCGGAATTAATTATCCATATTACGGATTAAAAAGTCAACAAAATCGGTTTTAGAATTAAAGATTATAATTCATTGGATATACAATACCTATAGGCCTTGTCATCTTCCTTAGAACAAGAAAGAATAACAAGCTGATGATTGGAAGTTACAGCATACTTCTGATCATAGCGTAGTGGACCATCTTCATCCTGCCAGAATACAGAAGGAGCAGGATTGGAGTCTATTTCGGGCAAATCTATAATTGCCGCATCACCTGACTCCACGGAAACTACTTTGTCCGTGGCATCCTTAAACACTCCCATGTCTAAAAAAAATAAAATTGTATTTCCTCAATTTCAAGAATAATTTTATTCAACTTCCAAATAAATAACAATTGATACATACATGCAATGGTGACACGATTCTTCTCGCTATACACAGCTCCTACATCGTTCTTGGCTATACACTGGTAGATTCCAGCATCAGCCCTTTTAGTGTTGTGAATCTTATAGAACAACTCAGAGCTGAAGTCACCCATTGGCTGCCCGTCCTTTAGCCAGCGGTACATTGGCTGAGGTATACCTAGATGCAAAAAAAAAAACAAAAAATATTTTGCTGTGCTAAATTATTAGTATTTTTATACGAAAATAAATTTAAATATTTAGAACTTTTTATACAAAACAATAAAAAATATACTTTTTATATCTACGTGTTTTGAAGTATCACTCGATCATTCAATAATATTTTTTTATTTATGAAGGAGTTGATACTCAAATATAGTAAAAATAATTCAACAACATTAAAAGCACCTAATGTTCGAAAAATGATTGACTTACAAAAAGTCTATTGTTAAATTATAATTAACAAATAAAATTTTGTAACTATGCACCTAACTTAAACAACAAAAGATGACTTTTGACTTATTTCAAAAGTACAAATTAGAGAAGCAATAGTTTTGTAATTAATCTCTCGCAGGGATATGGTTAATTTTTATTGTTTTATTTATTCCCTCCCATCTAACTTTCACCCTAAATAGCATGACAAAGATGAGTATGTACCTATTTAAAAAAAATACAAAAAAGGGGTGCAATTATTTTATAAACTACGTATCCAGACATGTAACTAAACATAGTATAATATTTGTTGTAAATAATAATTATTTACGTTTTGTCAACAGCTTTTATTAAAATAAAGTAAATATGGGATGGGTACCATGGTACGTATTCTGATGGGAAGTTAAAATGTATATTCAATTTTATCTACAAAGTAAAAGGAAGTTTTCTGTATGAAAAATACAATAGGTTTAGATTTTTTTTTTCTAAACATGTTCAATTACCGATTACCGACGAATATAATTGGAATTTTATTACAAATAGTCCCACTTTCGTACATAAATATCTATACTAGTTTATACCGCCGCAGTATTTACCGATGAAGATAGCCGTTCATAATCGCGCGCCACGAATAAATTACAGCGGTTGTGAAGTCTGCAATCAGTGGGCAATCTATACGAACTCTAGAATTTATGTGGAATTATTATGCACTTTTGAAAAATCTTATAACAACGACTACGGTAATAATGGGAAAAAATTTAACACCTGTATTAAACACATACACATATAATATATTATCAACAGTCTTGTTAAAATACGCGGAAACGGAATTCAAAAAATCAATCAGAATTAAATGAAAAATGTAAGTTTTTCAATGAGATATAAAATAAGAATAAAATCCTCGAGATTTGGTTTAAATGTGTTGATATTTTTGAGATCTTTCGATTAACTTATTCATTTATACCCTCGAAAAAAAATGTGTTGTCTTTCGTCTTGAAAATAAGCTGAAATTGCTGACTTGACTTCTTCATCACCTGTAAATTTCTTTCCTCGAAGATTTTTTTTAAAATTTGAGAATAAATAATAGTCGGACGAGCCCAGGTCTGGACTGCAGGCAGGGTGGTTTAATATTTGGATGCCACATTTGTGAAGAGCAGTCATTGCAACATTGCTCCTGTTCGAGGTGCGGTGTCCTGGAGAAGCGAGAGACCTTCGGTAATTATTCCTCTTTCTCCTTTTCCCCTTGACAGCTTTTTTAAATTGCCTCGGTAGATTAGCGTCGTGTGTTCCAATTATAGTGTCACCATTTTTCTTATGGTCAATCAGCAGAATATCCTCTATATCCCAAAAAACAGTAGCCGTGACCTTTCCGGCTGCTTGCGATACCACGAACTTGTTGGGGGCGGTGTGCCACTGAATGAAATCTTGTTTTAATTCAGACTCATAATGATAGACCCACATTTCATCTCCGGTAACAATTCCATCCAAAATTCTTAATGTCTCGGCGAAGGTCTGAAAAGTCGAGGGAACTTTCGACGCGCTGTAGCTTTTGATGCGACGCCGACGTAAGCATTCTCGGCGCCCATCATGCACTTACCTTTGACATACCAAGATGATGTTGGATTCTCAAAATAAGTTTTATTGTTGTATTTACATGTTATAGCAGAAATAATTGCAATTACTCATATTTTTATATAAAATCATTCACAGGTATTTTTGTCAATATGATTTGCAAACTACATGTACGCATCGAATCGGCCGGATAACTGCGCTATGAAAAGAACGGCCGATTCATTGCGCAATGAGTGTCATTTCTTTACTCGTATGACTTATTAGTCTGATTATTTTAGTTTAAAGAGATATCGAAAAGTGTATTTTATTATCTGAATATTATTTTTATTTTAAAATATACCTAGTGGATGAATGATCATATGACAGGGCGATTCCTGGTTCTATACAACCATCTGCCACAATAATGCGTGTAGACGACATTCTTAGTACCGATACATCTACTTCAAATTATCAAACCAACCATCGACATCCCACCATTCACAAATATCATCAGAACATATACGTCCGTTCCCGAAAGCTTCTCCGAGAAAACAAACCCGTGTGAGAACAAGAAATCTTAAAAGTGCTGTGATCACCGATACGCTAGAAAAAAATAGAAATGCGCACTATATTCTCTATGGTGTGTCACGAGACATGTGGTATTTATACCTATTTATATTTATTTATGCCTTTTAAGGCATACGTATTTTTTCCTGTCAAAATTGCTCCTGAAATAACTATGTCAAAAATGTATTAATTTAATAAAAAATATTTGCTTATCTTCACTGATAATTATTTATACTCATGTCTCACCGTGTTTAATGTATAATTACTGTCATATATGCTTGATACTATTTCTTACCAAAATAACTCCACCGGAATTTGTGTTTAAGTTGATAAATCTTTCATTTCATTCCTATGTCCATTTCATCACACCCATTAGCCTTTTCAAAGTGGCGGTGTTTTGAAACAGACAAATTGAGTTCTTTACAAAAACTATATTTTTATTATTTTATAATAATTTAATCAACAATTTTGTTTTAAATACGAGTGTGTACAGTTTTAATAAAATTGAAGTTTGCATATAAGCGGCCTTTTTCATTGCGGATGTCCCCTACTTCAAACAAACCACAACAGTTACGCATTGTGTATGTCTCGTGTAATGTATGTCATAAATAAATGTGATCTGAGTGGACTGTGGTTATATAATTAAAAAATAATCATTTATATGTAAGAAGTCATTTAGGAAATAGATTTTTTCTCAAGCCCGGGTGTTCTGCGATGTGATTCACCACTGTAACTGGGCCTCCTGGCCTGCTGAGGTGCAACAAAAATGTAAAATAACAAATACGTATTTCAAAAGTAAAGTATTTAAACAGCCATATTATTAACAAGATTTGAATAAAAGGGGGGGGGTACGGACCGCAGATTACTCGATGTTTTAGTGTTACATTTTGTATTTTCGCTGAATATTCTCACGTGTATTGCCCCTACTGAAAACAAAGTTTGATTAAAAACTCCAGAATTATTATACAACGCGGAAAAAGATGAGCGATACAAGTTAAAGCGAAAAAGTTACAATTTTATATTACAATGTTAGCACGTTGTATGAGTATAGGTAGTGGAATATAAAACAAACTCTAAGCCATACTTAGAAAGGACTAAATCAATATCAATGAACAGCCAGAGAGAAGAGATATTTAATTCCTCCAATAACGTATTAACCGCCTAAAAGTTAATTTGTGTTCATCAAAGTCAGGCGATACAATAAGTTTTCATGAATATATTTTATTAAAAGCTTTTTTCAATCCCCTAAAACAGTTAATCTAAAGCTTGACAGTAAAAAAACCGTTCAAAATACGAGTGTTTCTTTTAATTTGTACATTCGCAAAAGTTTGGTTAAAATTAGATAATTAAGTAGGAGTGTTTCAACTCATATATTCATCATAAATCAGAATAGAAAGCAATAACTAGTAACTAGTATATTCGTAGTTTGTAAATTTATAATGATTATTAGTTGATTTTGCTAAAATACCAAGTAACGCGTGCAAAAGTATATGCCTTAATATGCATATCTGAATTATTTTTAATAATTCAAAATATTACTTTCATAAAATGTTTTTATCAAGATATGATGAAATATAATATATGTGATATATGATGCCCGCACAAACAAACTTATTATCTTTTTAATTTATTGCAAGAAACAAATTACAAAAGCATAAATCTTGCGATAGCAAAAATAACAATTCATCAATAGTCAGCCTGGTTAAAAATAATTCATTGATTTAGAATAATATTTGAAAAAACATTTCGTCAGTTTAAAATAAAGAGATTTTTTTATTTATTTATTTATTCATATTTTTCGCTTACAAACTATAATTAATAATAAAAATAATGTGACCTCACTGGGGTTTCCCGTGCCGAGGACAATTAACAATTTAGTTTTTTTTTTATTACATTTGAGAATAAACAAAGAAGACTCACTTAAAAAACAAACATAATTAACAAATATTCAGACAGTTTTAAAAACAAGGTATTTATATACATCTATATTATTTATATTACAAAACACACAATGAAATCAATTTAACTCGGGTTGTGGTCCCGTGCCTAGTGTCGTGGACTCATGGATCCGAGGATCGCACCCCACTCTACCACAACTCGATTTCCATTTTATAATAGTGAGTTATTTACAACTCGTTGAAAATGGCCACCAAAATTGAAATATTTGGGTAAATCATAAGAATGCAAAGATTTCATTTTCTAAAAAAAAAAAAAACAGTCAAATTTAATTAATGTGTGTAAGTTAATTAATTAATTTATCATCATAATTCCCTTTCCGCACCTAATGGTGCATAGGGCATTGCATTGGTACACCAATCGCAGCATATCTTGATCATTTTTGTTACATGAAGGTAAGATGCTTTGTCTTATGCTTCAGGTACCAGTCCATGGACTATGAAATATTCTAGTGTGAAAACACCCTTTTAAATAAATATTTCATATCAACCATGTCGGGAATCGAACCCGAGACCTCTTACATGGCAGGCAAACGCGCTGGCCATTACACCACGAGGCCGACTAACTAAGTTAATAATATTGTATACGACGATTAATTAAGTTGATAATATTGTATATGATAGGATAGGGCCATCAATTTTTTTTTTATTTGTTCATTATTTGTAAAAGTTAAGTTAGAAAATTCGAAAGAGATTCTTTTGAATCTACATAAGTCCAAACACATATCTAAATAAAACAATAATCAAGCTTCAACAATATTTTGAGTTTGTCCAAATTTTTTAAGACAAGGACTGGATTCAACTCCCTGGGGAGCTGTTAATACTAACATATTACAACAGAGATTAATAACATTTTAGAGAAGGTAATATAGGGCTCATTACATGTTACAATGTTACACAGTGTGTAAAGTGGCCACTTAAACCAGCCAATGACAGGTCATAAGCCTTGTAAATGCTTAGACTTCCATATTACCTTCTCTAAAATGTTCTTTATCTCTATTGTAATATGTTAAAAATTAAGCTTATAAATAAACAATTTTACACATCTCACTAAAAAAATACTAGAGTTGACAAAATATTGTTAAATGTGAATTCATTTAAAATCATTTAAGCACTTGAAGTTTTGAAAACATTTATAAATAGTTCCGTTTTAACAGTAAAACTATATACCTATAATTATATATTGTATGGCAAAATATCGAGGTTTTAGGTACTGACAGAATGCATTAAGTCATTAAAACAAGTTCCGAGATAATCGCATTTAAAGCTTTTTTATTCTTTCAACGCATTATTTCTCCCAGAATTTTCTTTCATTTTATTATCAATTTAATTTTGAAAGAGTAATCTTTATTATAGCATAAAATTTGAAATCAACATCTTGCACCTATATTTTTAAATATTTGAAATATATAAAGACTGTTGACTTCATGCATTCTGTCCACATTCTGTCAGTACGGCCTCGATATATTAATTTATCTCTGGCTTCTATGAAAAAATCTTGTACTTTTCTACGATATTAAAACTACATATATCTACCCACCTTAAGAAGCTCAAAGGAATAATGTGCTATTCAGTTGTTTGATATAAAATCTCTTTTAAAGAAATCAACTGACCATAAGAAAGAAATTTCAATAAAATGCGTAACGTATTTCAGAGAAATGAATTTAATGTTTCAGTGTAACTTCATTTCTCACGAATTCCTAAAGCGATGTAGTAAATCCTACTTAATGGCGGACGCGACCTAGCTAACTGCACATTTAGAAGTTTTCATTATCGTTTGCGCTTGTACTACTACACAATGCCTTAAGTTTGTTATATAGTTAAAGTATGTATTTAAAGGTATCGCGTTATAGGTTTACTCGGCAGAAATTAATCCGACTATTAAGACTAGTTTTTTATTATGTACATATCGTAAAAACAATTGATTATGACATGATGCAGATCTCGTATGGTATATATATAAAAGATATAATATATTATATGTATTTACTTTCCGGTTGGATGCGCCGTCCTACTTCTGGGAAAAAGTTAATATCGTATCCACGTAAGATGCATCTAAATATAAAATTTACACGGAAAGCTTCAGCCAGCTTATAATGGTCGGGACGGGGTGTAATCGGATTGGCAGCGAGATGGGATCCCTTAATGCGAGTTTTCGCAATAAGAAATTGGAAAGACGTCTTTATGTAGGTAAACCGGTACCCGCATTAAAAATATAAAGATCGACTGATTTTGCTAATGAATCCATTCCCCATATATATTAGGTATTATATTATAATAATGCGATATTCAATGGCATAATCTTCGGCAAAGTAAATCCGCGATGGATTCAATTTACGTTCATAAAAAACTCTCCGGAATACAAACGTTCGAGAACAAAAAACCGGAGACAAGATGCGCGTATTCAAACGAGGCATGTATAAATGTTGATTTGTTTCTTGTAGTGAAATTCCCAGCTTTCAGCCGGTTACATGATTTTTTCCCACAGGATGCCGCGGGGTGGTGTGAAGCCGACACGTGTGGAGGGAGGAACAACAAGGAGCGAGGCAGACAGCCCTTAGTCCTTAGTGCGAGTATAGGTACCGCTACTGCCAGCGCGAGATCTACAAAGGATTTATTTGAAGCACTTGAACATGCTTTCAATAATTTATGTAAATAGACAGCGGGATTGAGGGGAAGGCATAAGACACTCGATATAATAAGAAAATGGGGACCAAAGTTCGCAAAACGCGCGTAAAACATTTTTGGGTAATTTATTTGTGTATTTGAAAATGTAGAAAAATTAATCTTATTCACACATATTTTAATGTTTTGGAGTATAAAAAACCAAATAGGTACAATGTACATGTACATATTCGGAACTTTAGTTAAAATTTAAGCTAGGTGAAGATTGAATTACTGGCTTCGTCCCTTTTCGTTTTCAATAATGCAGGGGTGTGTATTTAACCACATACCACCATCACTACTATCGTTTATCCTGCCTCCTGCCAGCCAACTGAAGCGATGCACATCGGAAATCGGATGTACACCGACCTGACCTACGTTACATTCTGAGGGGTGATATTTTGTAACGGATGTCGTAAAAAAAACCTCATCGGAAGCCCATATTGAGGAAGTATTTTAGGGTGTAATTTAATTATCATAAAAAACATAACATTATGGTTTCAATGGTACCTCACTTCATTTTCAAGAATACGAATAGTTCAGATCTCGGAGTGTTCGCAAATTTCTGGCTTGAAAGCTAAGAATACTTTGTTGTTATTAAAATTGACTTCACTAAGTATAACGGGCTTATGGCAGCACCGAATGACGGAATGCACTCAACGTGATAATAAGGATGAGACTAGCAGGGAAAGAATGTAAAATTATAAAAGTAAAATTCAATCAAAAGATTCGTAGCAACTTGGAAATAACTGAATGCTCTCGGGTGTTAAATATTAACACATTTATTCGGGAAGTATTGAGAATACCTTAATTAAAATAGTAAGTCCAGTTATTTGTGCCTCCTTTACAATAATTTACGGCCGCTTTGTACAGATCTAAATTAGAACAATCCCTCACGCTATTAGGAACCCTTATCGAGGAGAAAATAAGAGAATATAACGTTCATGGACGAACGGTGCGTAGGTCTATTTTTTATGTGCCCTATTTTTTATCAACCGACTGAGTTGGGAGTCTACAGGTCTGCACTGTATAACTACCTGCTGTGCGCTAGTCCCATCGTACTCTATCTGCCAGGTAAAATTGGCTCGAAATTGTTGGAATAAATTTCTCTTCTCCCTTAGTAACTTCTAGAGACTCTCGCTATTTTATAGCAGTTCATATTACTTGGGAAGCAAAAAATACAATATAAGCCGAACTACCGAGAAGTACCTGTGCCCTGTGCCTATGTACGAACAATAATGTACGTTCGTTGTGCGTGGGAGTAGGCAACACTTTTTACAGGCGGAAAAGATAATCTCCCTGTGTCTATATTTGTTTATAGTTTTAAGTACTTTCACGAGAAACATTTTTATACTGATTGTCTTGTTATTCGAATTTACGGTAGGTAAGCTTTTTATAGAAAGTCAAGACGTGAAAGGTTCAAGATAGTTTTAGAAAATCGGAAGAAAAATAAAGAAAACACCTTGTTTTCTAAACATTATATATTTTACCAATTTCGTCAATAAGATAAATAAAAATAAACCTGCAAGAAACATTTTTTTATCTAATGCGTAGGAAGCAGGTATTCGTTTTCTATACCTAGTATTATACCAACATCTATGTACAAATATATATTATTTATATGCATCGTCTTTTTTGGGTGATCTCGTGTAGGCTGGATTCATTCCGACGTTTAGGCTACCGTTGCAGGGGCCATCTTCAGAGTAAACTATGTTTACCGCATGATTATCACATAGTAAAGTTTAAGCTTAAGGTGGCTCCTGCAACGGTAGTCGAAACGTCGCACAGTGGTTGGAATGTCAAATCTGACTAGGCGTCCATCAATTTTCAAAATATTTTTTAATACCCAGTAATATTACTAAATGTATTTATAAATGTCCCGAATTTCAGAAAATATATTTTTTTAAATATTTAGCAACACTATTTATCCGTAGGGGCGCTATCAAAGTTGCCTTTAAATTCACAAACGTTTCTGTGTTGAAAAAGTCACGTTCGCTTACCCGATTTTACAACGCCTTTTATCCAAAGTTTAAGAAAAAAGTTCTAAACTTTAATATCAATATGTCAATTGGAGGCATGTTGATAATAATTTATTATTTATCAATCAATTTTACAATAATTAAATACAATTAATGATTTCAAATAAAAATACGATTTATGAAGTAAATAAAAATGTACACGAGGTTTGAGTCGACCTGCAGTTTTTTCTCTGCAAGGTACACCTTTTATTTTAATTTTATATTATACTACAAAGTGATTAGATTGAAAAACATTTAAAAAAAAACAGTTGCCATCGTGCGCTACTGTGGTTAATATCGCTTATTTTCCTTTCAAACAACTCAATTGTTAGAAGGATTGTCTTTAACGATTCGCGCATTTCTGTTGCATTTCGAGTTAATATTTTTGTTTTTTAAAGGAATAACCCGCTAAGCCTCTTCTTTAGAGGCTTGTCAGCAGGTAGGAAATGAGATATGGAAGGAAGTTATGAAAAATATACCACAACACCCAGACCAATTGAGAACAAATCATTCTTGGATTTTTTTTCTTGCAACTGGCGGGAATCGAACCCGCGATGCTAGTTTCACAGTTAGATGTCTTACCAACTGCGCCACAGCGCCTGACTTCTTAATACTTAAAACATTTTATTAAATGTTAGTCAATAATTATATGTAACCACTTACTTACTTTTCTGTCTACCGGTTTCGTCAGGACACTGATCACGCTAACGTGCAAATCTCACTATACATCTTTACCATAGTACCTAGTTGCACTACTACTACCATCACGCCATTTCCCCGTAGGGGTAGGCAGAAAGGATGGACCGCCACAAACCTCTATCCTGACATACATTCCAAGCTTCTTCTACATTCATACGTCTTGTCATACATGCCCTTCGGTTCTATCTGCTTTAAACATGACCAGACTTAAGATTTTGGTTTATCTGTTCATGCAACGTCTTCCTAGTTACACAAGAATATAAAACCAACGTGTTGGTACGACACATGCTCATAGTAGTTAACATTTACGTGCACTAATTATACATATTTTTTTATGTTTGATGTTGTGGGAAAAATAGTTGAAAAAAATGATAGTGTATTTAGTGTCCTTACGAAGAGACAGGTACATCTCGAAACCGACACACATAGGAAAGTCGGTATGTAGTTATAAACAATTATTTACTGACATTTAATAATAATACATTAGATAATGTTTTAGAGATAGTACAAGAAACTATTTAAAAAAATAAGTTAACCTTTTTATCGAAAAATGTATTGTACTATTTCGTATTGATAAATTATATTTAAAATGTACCCAAAGCAACAGAACCCTTTATCGATTAATAAAAAATAAAAAAAGTGACTAAATAAATGCATTTCGTTTTCCGATTTCTTGGAACCAGAGACATCAATTTACCAAACCAATAACATAAAGCAGTTTTTATTTCCAAATATAAGACAAAAAACAAAGAGGTTACAAAATTTAATCTTACACGGTTAAAATGTTTTTATATTAATTACTTTGTCATTTGTTAACTTTTACATTTAAATAAACTTGGCGGCCTCCGTAGTGTAGTGGTCAAGACGCTTGACTCACACACGGAAGGTTCTGAGTTCGATTCCCGGTGAAAACACAAAAAATAAGCGTGATTTTTCTCGAGCCTGGGTGTTCTGTGATGTAATTCATCACTGTAATTGGGCCTCCTGGCCTGTTGTGGTGCCAAAAAAAAACTTTGATAATAACACTAATTATTTTATTTCGTTCAAGTTTATTAAAAAACTCATAATAACTGTAGTTTTGTTAATATTAATGCGCATTTTAAACTAGGAAAAATATCATAATCTATTCATGTGAATCGATCATTTGATTATTTATTAACTATTACTCCTAATTACCAATAATCGTGAGAATTACTTCCAGGAATATTTGCTTTTTAAATTGAATACATAAATGTTAAGATCATTTTTTCCAAATATTACAATGTTTTCCCTAGAATATTTTAATCCTTTTTTTTCTTAATCATACACTTATAACCCGTATCTGAATCGCACACCTAATGAACAATACAGATGGTTAAAATTTCTAGAAATTGTTGATATTCAAAATATAATACGAAATTCCCTTGGTGCATTCTAATAAGGCGTATTTGAAAATCCCACAACTCAAATTTTATTATTAATTCATTCAGTTTCCTAAACATAATTAAGGCACAAAAAATACATAATTTAAATAAAAAAAACAATCAAGGTAAAAAATATTAATTTTATTTGTGCTTTTTCTTAATTGTAACTTTTTAAAAACTATTATTGTTATTAGTTAAGTCAGCTTATTATTAGTTATGTTGGCCTCGTGGTGTAGTGATCAGTGCGTTTGCCTACCATACAAGAGGTCTCAGGTTCGATTCCCGACATGGTTGACATGAAAAATTTATTTAAAAGGGTTGGTTCTAGAATATTTCATAGTCGCTGGACCGGCACCTGATGCGTAAGACTGATCATCTTACCCTTATGTAACAAAAAAAATATCAAGATACGCTGCGATTGGCGAATCAATCCAGTGCCCTATGCACCATTAGGTGCGGAAAGTTAATGATGATAATTTTTTTTTTATATACAACCCATAGGAAATTCTATTAGTATTATTAAATATATTTATTAATGTCTGAAGTTAAATGAATAAAACCGTCTGTTGATGTCGTAAAAAATGTCGAAACTAACAACCGAACACCAAAAAAACTTAAAAAATTAGAATTCGTACGAAAAGTCACATTTCTAGCAAGTATAAGCGATTTCTAGCCAGATTCGATTTCCAACCACTGTGCGTTGAAACGAATCTAACCCACACGGGATTACCCAAAAAGATGACGCATATTGATAAAAGTGACTGTGAAAATCTACGCACCTTTATAAATTATTTACATTAATTATGCCGATTTTCGTCGTAATTTATTTATTTCACATAAAACATTTTTATTTGTTTTGTAATTTGGATATAGTGTAAAAAAATATATACGAGGGTCAGTCAAAAACTAATGCCTCACATTTTATCTCCTTAAAATTGTAAGAAATTATAATGCAATAACATAAAAACTACACTATTGACGATTAATTTTTACTTTACAATATAATATCCGTCCATTTTCACAGTTTTGGTCCAACTTTGAGGGAGAGAGAGGCAGTCAACGGCCTGCCGCTTCACTTTTCGTCAGACAACGGTATTGTCCTTCAGCTTCTTTACAGCGACGAACCCATCGTTTAACAGTACTGACATCCACTGTTGCATCACCGTATACATTTTTCAGTCTTTTATGAATGCGAATGGGCGTTTCACCTTCTGCATTCAAGAATTCAGTCACAGAACGCTGTCTAATACGAACATCGATGCCGGGCATTTTGCAAGCTACTGCAATGCTGTCATATGTTGACGCAGGAAGTTACTACTGCAGTAGACTGTAGAAGAAGGTTTGAGGAAAAGCGCCAAATTCAAAATTTTCACTAAACTAACTTTATTTACGCAGAAAAAAATAGGAGGCATTAGTTGTTGATTGACCCTCAGAGTATATGTATTAACTTCCCACAACAGATAATAAAAGACATAAATACGCGCAGAAATCTGTCGATCAAGTTATTACGATTATATTATTGTAATGCGTATCTTAGTATCGAGGCACCGAATCGCGTACGCTGCCGCGCTAACCATCCATCACCACGTTAGGCAGGTCATCCCATAATCCTATAGTTTATTTACCACTTACATCTCACATACCCTCTCGGAGCTCTGTTGGGAATTAACAAAGGTTTTGAACTCTCCAGCTGAAGAATGTTTAGGTAACTTTGGGCCTTTATGGAAAAGTTTTACCGCGTGCCGTTTTGTAAAAGCCACAATGTAATGTATAATATTTAATACTGTTAATGGTTCTCAGCGTAGAATATTAAATATGTTATGCAAACATGTCTTAAGAGGACGTATAAAACACGAAACTGGCATGTTAAAAATGTTGCGCGATTTTCGGCATTTTAACTCAACTCCCTCGTACATACTCGTTAATTTTCTATAACTTTGAGTTGTTCACTTTTCGATAGACCTTATCAGATGAAGAGTAAATAAATTGAATGTTTGATTCGTAATAATGCCAGACTAATATTTTACATATACGACAAGAAAGTTTAAAACAAGAGCGGGGAACCAAAACGATACAATAATAGTAGCACTGCCTCAGTATAACATTCCCAGAGTTATGGAGTTAGTTTGTGATAGGGTGGTCGAAGTTTGTTCCTTATTAATGTTATACGGAGGAAGAAATACGTGTCAACCTAAAGTTATGCTCATCACGATTGCACAATACCCAATAATGTAGTCACTAAATAGACACAGAAGTCATAATAAACACGTAACATAAAACCCGAACTTACTACAACGCATTTTCATATTGATATTGAACATTCTTAATTTAAGCGTATCTTAGGTGTCTAAAATATGGTTTTATGCACCACGGCCGCAATTACAATCGGACATCATACTTTCGCCATGACGTCACAGTTTAAAAAAAATAAAATATTTGCGTTTTTATGGTTTACCCAAATATTTCATTTTGAGGGCCATTTTCAATGAGTTGTAAATAACTCACTATTTAAAAATGGGAATCAAGTAGGGGTAGAGTGGGATTCGAACCACAGACCTTTGAGCCGTGAGTCCAAGACACTAGCCATGGGAACATAACACGATGTAAGATAAGTTGAAGATAAATTCTTCCGGGTGATTACTAAGATACACTACCGACGCTCTATCTTCAAGTTTTGGGTAGGTACATCGATATGTACCAAGGGAAACGTACGCCACGGTACACATATCTACGCACTAATATGACATGCTTTCATTCTGACGTCATAGTTGAAAATAAATTCTCCCTAACGATTTCGAAAATACACTACCAACGCTCTATCTTCAAGATTTGAGGTAGGCACATCGGTATGTACCGACGGGTCTAGTACCCCACGGTGCACATATCTACTCATTAAAAGAGACAAAAGTTTTGTTCCAACGAGCAATTTTTGCTTTAATTAAAATTTTTATAATTTTTTATTAATTCTTCGGAGGCGACTAATTTTTTTCTTAAGGATTTAGTCTGGTAATACGAACGCAAAATTTAGTAATCATACGATTTTGCCATTTTAAAAATAATGTTTTTTTTTAATCGCGCAATAATAAAAAAAATAAAAAAACATAAATTTGATAAAAACAATATTTTTAAAGGTATTTCTGTTAAAAAATATACTTAAAAGTTTTATGTAACTAAAATATAATTACTTTTAGACCGGCAGATTACGCCGTTTAAAATTCAGACTAAACTTAGGTATCTGGGATCTCAATAAAGACTAAGTATTGAACTAAAATTGGTTGTAATAATTTAAAGATAATAAATTGAACATGAAAGTGGCCAAAGCCAAATTTTTTATTTTATTTTGAAAAGAAATATAAGCATTTTAAATCACATACATTTTTGTGACATTCTCCTTTATTTCTACTTAAAATTATGCCTTCGGTAATACTTAAAAAAAAAATGTTGAAATACTTTAGTTGAAATCTTTTTTTATAGAATCGTATTCTCTCTTTTTTAAAAGAAGATAATTCTTGTTGTAATATTCAATTTAAAACAATATCTTATTGACTTTTTTATGACCTTCAGACTTGCCCTAATCATTTTCGGTAAGGGAAATGAACTTGCTTTTACGTCAAAGAATTTTTATGGGCCGACATTTTGCCAATACATGAAGAATAAATTTGTAAACACTTCTGCATACTCAATTCATTTTTATTGTGTAAAAAAAATTAATTTTAATTTTTGATTTGTTTAGTTTGTTTATTTATTTAATTAATTTGATTTATTATTTTACAATCTTTCTATTTATTTGTTTAACGTTTTTTGTATAAATATATTTTTTTAAAACGATAATTAAATAAAAAATCACAAGTATTACAGAAATCATACCATAACTTTCGAATATTATTGCGTTACATTTGAAAAGTAATTTCTGAGATTGTACCATGGATTGTGGATACAATATTGTACAGTACGTTCTCATGTTTAATAAGCATATTAGATTATTGTATTAGTGCCTGTCGGTGAACCAAGGAAACGTACAATTTTTGGTCGTGTAAGCACGCACATTGAAATAATTTATAACTTAAATAACTTTTTGTTACGCACACATAGCGAAGTTTATTCTAGATTAGAGTAGACTGTACATGTTTTACGCTAAAATGAAAACACCGAAGAATATTAATTAAATTCCGCATTTTTTTTCATCGATCAAGAGGTGAAAGACATCTTGCAGGCAGTGACAGTGTGAATATGGTATGAAAGCTAGATTTAGCGAGGAGTCAAGGATTTAGGTAAACACGGGCGCGATGAGCGCAGGCCACATAATGCTGGTAATATATAATTCAGCTGAGCGCCTTCGTGATGAATAGTAGACCCTGTGCGGTGAATGGTAGACACTAACCACTGCTGTACTGTATACCAAACAACCTAGTCCCTAGTCCCTAGTCCCTAGTCCGTAGTCCGTAGTCCCTTCCCGAGTGTCCATTCTCCGCTGTAGTGGCAACTGGCTACTGGGAACTGAGGCACCTCCGGTCACGTGGGAGCAAACGGGAATGGATCTTGAGACGTGAATGCTCCAGGGCCTCGATTATGATAGGAAGATAAAAACGTCATACCTTCACCTTGACGGTATAGTTTAAGATAAATTCGCTCTAGCGAGTATAAAGATATACCTACCGACCCTCCCCCTTCAAGTTTTGGGTAGGTACATCGATATGAAACATGGGGAAGCGTACGTCACGGTACACATATCTACGCTTTAAAATGACAGCTTCAGTATGACGTCATAGTTGAAGATAAAAGTCTCCCGACCGACTATAATAGTAAACTACCGATACCCACCATCAAGTTTTGATGTAAGTACATCGGTTTATACCGACGGGTCTGGAACCCCTCGATACGTTTATGTACGCATTAAAAGTGTCAAAAATTTTGTTCCACCGAGCAATTTTTTCCTTTAATTATAATTTATTAAAAAATTTAATCGTTTTGAGGTTGGCACTTTTTTTCTTAAAAGCCTATTAAAAATATGCGAGAGAAATAAGTCAATTTTGAAGTCAAATTAAATTCCGACGTAACTGTCACTTTAGTAAAACGAACGCCTAGATGTGAAAATAATGTCGCTAGATTCTGTCCAATTAACAAATAAGAGTATCTAGGTGTTAGAAAGTTACCACTCTAATAAAAAAAATAGTTATTATATTTTTTCCATCTGTTTTACTATCTCTCCGGGTGTATATCGAGACGCTAAAGGAGCCGGCTTAAACTATTAATGAGAAATATTTTTAATGTTAATGACGTAAGGAACGCGGACTAATTGTTTGCGGTCATTCCATTGGCTTGTTTCGATCATATGATGTCGATATGACAAGTAGGTAGAACATACCGAGGTAAGATACAGATAGTACAGAAGTTAAGTATACCGTCTCGATATATACAGATGAAGATAGCGTTCATAATCGAGGCACAGAAGCGGTACATACAAGAAACGGGGAAGCTCGTTCCTTAATCGATGTCTAAACGCTCAACAAAGTGCACAGAAGCAATTCAATTTTCTATTTCCTTTAAGTCAACATGTTTCTAAACTAACATGTAAAAGTATTAAGTATTATTACAAGATATTATAATATTATGTAGGAGTGTGAGATTTTTTTGATAACGAATTATTTTATTGATTGGTACATCAATTCCAAAATCACACACAAACGAATGGAGGCGTACAATTTTTTTTATAATAAAACGTATTAGTTTTTAGTAAATATTGTTTGTATTACAACACGAGTAATTAATACTTAGTAAAAAATATTTAATGAGATAGTTATGAATAATTCAAATGAAAGAAAAACGTTTTTTAAAAAAAAATGATTTTTTAAGTTAGTTAATAACATCTAAGAACTACTAGAAACGTTTAAAAACATTACAATTTTTTATCAAAATTTATGAAGAACATATTTATTACAAATTAAAATATTTTAAGGCTTTCCATCTATAATATCTATTTTATTTCTTCAGGTAACTCATTGTACAGTTTTAATCCCTTGTACAATGAGTTTTGAAACTCTGTTTTTCTCCTCATTGATAATCTTATCTTTTTAAATCTCTAGTTTCGTATGCATGAAACTGTTCAATTTTTATTTTATTTTATTTTATTAGTTCCCTTAATTATTTTATGAATGAAAATTGCTACATCATACTTTATTTGTTGTTTTACTGTGAGATAGCCAATTTCTTTATTCGTGTTTTCTACATTAAAATTATGTATATCTTTTAAGTATTCCTCACTGCCTTATTTTGTAGAATTTATATGTTTTTAATTTACCCCTCATTACATAAAAAAAGAATAGAAGAACAGTAATTTATAGATGGGAAAATTATTGTTTTATAGAAAAGAACGATACTCTTTATATCTATCACATTTCTTAATCTCCCCATAAATTAAACTTTTTTAAAAATCTAAATTCTTACCCAAGTACACTCCGAAATACTTTATATTATCCACAGAACTTATGGCTAGATTATCAATATTAATATTGTATCATTGCGGATTTTTTTTCTTCCAATTGAATATAATAGAGAGCAAAAAACTATGGAAGTATCGGGTTGTGGTCCTGTGGCTAGTGTCTCGGACTCACGGATCAAAGGTCCGTGGTTCGAAATCCCCACTCTATCCCAACTTGGTTCCCATTTTCTAAGAGTGAGTTATTGGCTTATTTAATGTAAGTTTTATTGAAAATGGCCCTCAAAATGAAATATTTGGGCAAATCATAAGAGCGCAAATATTACTTTAAAAAAAAAGTAACATTAACAAATGTGACATGCACATGCAAGTTTTATGTTCAACTAAATATTAAAATAATTATAGTGCGGAAATAATGAAATATTTTTATATTTTTGTGATTGCATAATAATATATTTTCTAAAAACAAGCACCAGCTAAAAATTTAAAAACAAAAATACCTAGGTATTAAATCTGATGTTTTTGCAAAAAGCCATTTTGATAGCGTGTGTATCCCATTTGTTGCAAAACGTCACAATATTGTATCGACGAATATTTACAAATTGTATGTTTTTTCAAATTATGTATTTTCGTTGAACTACCTTATAAAATAAAATCACATAATAATACATTATTATGATGGCCGAATAGTACTCACCTATGGCTGCACACTGCAGTATTTTGGTTCGTCCTTCACTCACAACACTTCCTGCTGCCGATGGTTGCCTGCTAAACCGTGGAGGTTGGGGGAGATCTGAAATCAAATAAAACCAAATAATTACACACACAATAAAACTCACATTGTTCTTACAAACTTTTCAAATGCAAATCTGATCTATTTACGGAAATCAACATTTGACTAAACGATCCATTTTCCTAGTTATTCAAATGAAAGGTGCATTTAACAATACCTTTTAAAATTTACATTGTAACAGAGACGGATAACATTTTTGAGAGGGGAATATGGAAGTCTAGGCATTTACAGGGCTTATTGACATTGGCTGGTTTAAGTGGCCACTTTAGACACGTGTAACATTCATCATTCTGCCTATGTTTACACATCCACATTTCCTCAACTCCTCAATCTGTTGACTTTTTTAAATTACATAAAAATACATGAAAAATATTTAAAATACGGGAATAATATTATATCCCAACTACATGATACTATTTTGGCTTGGTTTGGTAAAATGTAATTATTTGTATAATTATTTTAAAAGGGAAAAGAAAGAAAACAAAAACCAGGCAAAAGGGGAAAGTTAAAAACCACATTTAAGTATATATATATTTTTTTTAAACAAATAAATAAATTTCAAATCGCATACAGAAAATATAGTTTTATAATAAATCCTGTATCTATTATCCTTATACCGAATTTCAGCAGTCGTTCTAATCCTCTTTTGAATCTAGTGAATACATTATAACTCTATCCATGAAACGGATCATAGACTTTTGTATCTAAAGCGATAGGTACTCGTAGTTATGGGTTACTTGACATTATCAGTCTATAGCGAGGCAGGGAAAAATATTACTAAAATCAAAACTAATAAGATTTTATTTTCGAATTGAAATTCATATCAAATTTAGTAAAAATCGGATGATATTCCCTTAGTAAAATTTATCGTCAAATGTCGTGAGAAGATCAAACAATATTATTTCATCCCGAAGAGCACTCTTCCAACCAGAGAAACCCAAATTAAATATTGAAGCAGGTCAAAGTTTGACACTCCACCTGCGTCGCTCCAAGCGTTAAGAATACATCGACGTGTACTTGAACGGAAAAAAACAACTAAATATAAAATTTGCAACGAGGCTACGAATTCCCCTAAGCAAACTTAGCTATTTCTTCAAGTTATTGGGAAATTTTTAGCATGTTTGATAAAAACTTTTGTAATAACATCTATTTATTATATATACGGCCTAAGCCAATTACAACAGGTATATGAAGAAACATATGTACAAGAAACTGAATAAAAATAACATAAAACTATGTGGCAAAGACAAACAAGGGCAGTAAAATAATGGTATACAATATATTCATAAACACAATCAACATATGATTCTTCGAGCCAACCCATGCCAATCAATGTTTATTCCACACTGGGTTAATGGCGAAGAGATCTATCCCAAAGAATTCCAAGTTGTGTGACGAATTGATTAATCTACACATTCAAGATTTTGGGCCATAAATACAAAAGGTGCTTTTAGAAGATAAGATAAATAGCAAATTTCGACTTTTGGTGACAATTATTGGGAACATGGAAATAAATTTATTAAGGTGTTGAACAGACTCGATATGAGTCCTATAGAATGGAGACCAAATTGGAGAAGCATACTCGTACTATAGATGGGGTCGAACTAATGAGCGGTAAATAGTTTTGATAGTATTTGTTTTTTAAATCCATCGTCATTCTATTGATATAACCAAGAAGTTTGAAAGATTTGTTTACAATGTTATCAATGTATTCACGATAGGAGTCATTATTATTTCAAGTATTGTCAAGATTCTTTATTAAAGAAACTATTAAAAGTGAAATATTTTTACCGTTTATAACTATATATTTATCTTTATTCGCGTAACCTTTATGTATATTCAAACATTAATAAGATACTTATAAAACAACTCGATTAATTAAAAATACATAGGTAATTAATTATGCTTACGAAAAAAGGTAAACTAGGATCATTAATTATGTTTCAAAAATATACTAATGTCGGTTCAACTAGTATTAATGTGAAATATTCTAGTGTAAAAATACCCTTGTTAATAAATATTTCATGTCCACAAAGCCGGGAATCGACCCGAGACCTCTTGAAAGATGGGCAAACGCGCTTACCATTAGATAACGAAGCGGATATTTACGTATACTAAATAACAAAAAATGTGAGACAAAGAAATTCCAGTGGTAAGTAAATTACTAGTTTAAGTAAATAGGTCGAATTAACTTGACAGACAAATGGATTTATAATGCTAGGTAATTGACATCGTATTATCCTGCAATGGTTCCTTTTTTCCTTTATGACTTACTGTTGTAGTAAATTAACTACTAATTTCTCTTTTAGGGCAGTACAGGCTAGAAAATTGTGTAGATGAAATGTATCGTATATGGCATACATCCCTAATATGAGATGACGGTGTTCCTAAAAAAACTAAGCAAGTACCCCCTCTATACCTAGCTTACCAACTTCCTCACTGACCGACCAAAGCATGTTAATACACGCCCGGGTACCAGACGCACAACAAAAGTCAAAGACGATGATTACGTGTCTGTGCCTTTCCGATTTGATATTTACGTAAATTTTACTTTATTATTTTCCAACATATTTTCTCCACAAAATTATCAATCTTTTACTGAATGACAATATTGTAGTCTTTGTTTCATGTTTTTGTAATGTTTCTATTCAAATTGATTATTTTCTAAGAATATATTTGTTTATATTGATCTGCTTCTTAATATGGGATATATAGGCGACCCTTGGGTGGAATGCTCTTTGAAATTAGGAACACTGTTTCTAATATTGAATTATAGTTAAACTGAATTTATTCATATTTTCTAGATTGTATCTACGTTACAGATTCCTTTTACAACAGAACTGGAAGGTTTGCAAAACCTTTTGAAAAGAGGCAAAGAGGCAAAGCCGAACGTCATTGAGTTTCCAGGGGGGGGGATAATATCGATTTCTTATGTAATTATTGCATGCAAAATTTAAAAATCTGCAAATCTCATAATAAGAGCACTTTTTTTTTTAAATGCGTTTTTTCTATTGTTTTACTTTTTTGACATTTGTATGTTTTTTTAAATATATATTTCGATGACATTTTATGTTACATAACTATGTCCCCAACGATTTTAATGTGTAATACTTAATAAACGATTTGATAATAATTAATATGGATTTTTTTCCCTAAGCTTTCCATATTAGATCTTCTCTACGTATATAGTTAAAGATAGTTAAATTATACATTTTTATGAAATTCTTGTAAATGAAACAATGTTCCCTAAGAAGATCTTTAATAACAGGTAGACATTAGGATGTAATTAGATTAAGAGGGTGGGATATTTTTCATTTACCTATTTTAAAAAGTCTGCTATGACTGAATAATTTATTATCATTTTATATGCGATGTATGAACAAATATTAAATTAGTATTCTTGTAGTAAACCATACAAAATTATAACTACCATAATTAACTATTGCAAATTTAATAATTTTTCACGCTAAACTAAAGCACTTATTTGAGTAAAAGAAATCATATTTCCAATATACAGCGTGTATGGTTAACCCTGTCACATCATAAACCGCTATCATCCGTATGAGCAAAAAGGCATATTAAAAAAAAACTATTTTAGAGGCGTTTCAAACCTAAAAAAAATATTTTTTAAAAACGAATAGTCGCTTACTTTTGAAGGGGAGAAAACAGGAGTGCAGAGGGTGTAGCTAACTCTGCGCTCTGCAGAAATAAGTAACCATTTGTTTTTTTTAATTTTGAAACGCTTCGTTATTCTTTGTAATATGCCAATATGTCATCTTACTCATACCGATCATTGTGGTTTCGGATGAGACAGGGTTTACAAAACACGCTGTATAGGTAGGTAGGAATGTAGTACATGAGAGTTACTTGTAAAAAATAAAAATGTCGAATTAAAAAAAATATAACTACAATATGATATAGCAAGTAAAGAAAAAATAACACTAAAATGTTTACAATTAGTATCGGCTAAATCTAATAACTAAGTAATGTTCAATTTTATTTATAAATAAATAAATATATACAAATGTGTTTATTTAATGAAGGTAGGTAGGTACATTATTTGATGAATCAAGAAGATACCGCACGCATTACATCATGTGACGCATGCACACGTAATATAAACAAATTATTATGACACGCGATAGACGTTATATCTAAACGAAAATAAAAGTCATGTAAAAGTTAATTTAATATTGAAACATATTTATATTTATGGTCAAATGTTGATACTGATTTCGGTATTTAAGTGGATACGTAAATATATATATATATATAAGAGTTGTCGCGTGAGAGCACTTCGGACCTGAACCGCGATTCTGTAACTATGTTCCTTAACTTAAGGCGACTATTGAGGATCAAATCCTTAGTTTAGGATGTTTGCGATTCTCGATCAAAAATTTGACAAATGAATTCCTTCCGCGAAGGCGAAAGTCCTTAAAACTTTTCTTAACTTAAGGCCGGTCATTTTACCCGACGCTAACGCTAAGGATTTTGTGCAATTTTGTTAACAGTAAAGTATTCTAAATACACAGTTTATTTCGCATATAAACGTAAATAAACATTGTTTGTTACTTTATTATGTATTTTTGTCATTATAAATTACCATCTACGTAAAATAATTACTATGTTTTATGCTTTTGTCAAACTTTGTATTATAAATATTATTATTTTTATGTTTTTTTTATATTTTTATTTCATTTTTTAATTACTATAAAAAATTTAATTGCTATAACCTTATAATCTTTCACAGAATATTTTCTTTTATCTTTCTTATTTTACACAAAAATATTATAACGGTCTATTAATTACAGGAACAAAAATTCATAAACATTTCTTGTATACCCACGAACAGGCCATGCCTTTATGGGATATTTTTGTTTACTATTTTTATTCATCAGCGTTAATAGCAGATAGAATCTACGCATAGAATTCATAAAAGGTTGTTTAAACAAAGAACAAAATGTTCTTCAGTATGTAGGTAGGTGTTGTAATCCAGTACGAAAAGGCAAATATTTTCGATAACTTCCTGTCTACGTCGAAGAAACGAATTTTATGCCACCTTATTCACACCGGCGACAAATTTATGGTAGGTATATTATAAGGCGCGGTATGCCTTACCACAAAATTATCGTTTCTAGTTCGTAGCGACATATACGTTCTGATTCATGCATGATGCATGGCTGGATTCTAGATATTGGAAGATTAAGTTAGAGAAAATATCAAGGCTCACCAAGTCGTTTAATTGGATCATAAACATGGATACATTTTAATGTATTTTAAACAATTTGTAATACCATTTAAGTGATTCACAATGCTGAAATAAACACCTGACTGGACAATCTGAAAATGCCCTTCAGAAGTTCCTAATATGGGTTTTCCAATAAGAGGTTTCATTTTGATATTTAAAAACAACTAGTAGTAGTTTTTTAAGAGATATCAATGAATGTTTATTTCATTGTAAAGAGGAAGGTATGCCATTAACAATAGAAAACAATATCAGCCAAATGGCCAAATGGCTACGCTTGCAGCACAATATCCTTTTCATGAAATTTTCCATGACCAATTCGCATATTTGCGGCTGTATGTCCTCGATAACTTCACGAATAACATCTTTAAGGTCTTGAATCGATTGTGGAGCATTGGCATAGACCTTATCTTTCACGTGGCCCTAAAGAAAAAAGTCTAAAGGTGTTAAATCACAAGATCTCGCTTGCCAATTGTAATCACCTCTTCGAGAAATAACACGGTCAGGAAACTTTTCTTGCAAAATTGCGATGGTTTCGTTGCTTGTGTGGCACGTAGCGCCGTTTTGTTGAAAATAAACGTCGTTCACATCAATATCTTCCAATTCCAACCATAAAAAATCATTAATCATAACTCGGTAGCGCAATCCATTCACCGTAACAGTTGCACCAGCCTCATTTTCGAATAAGTAAGGTCCAATCACACCGCCAGCAAAAACCGCACTAAACTCGACAATTCTGCTTATTAACGTAGTCTCCGAGGTGAAAATGGGCCTCATCACTGAAGATGATTTTTCGATGAAAATCCGGATCATTTTGATGCATTTCAGCGAAGATACGACGTTGCTGGTGAACGGCCGGCTTGAGTTCTTGTGTTAACTGAACTTTAAAAGCCTTAAGACCTAAGTCTTTATGCAAAATACGCTATTGGTTGGTTGGAAGAAATTGCCATTTGGCAATAAGCCCGCCAATGTACAAATAACATTATGTACAAAAAGTTAAATAAATAAAAAATACGGTGTAATGTCGTTTGTGGAATGCCTAATTCCAAAGATCGACGAGGAATCGACAAACGTGGGTTTTCGTCAACACTACGGGCTTACGGGCTACAGCAGCAATATTCTCAGTTGTTCTTGAGCAACGCACACGGTTTCGATTCTTCACATCAATAACTTGTCCCAACAGCTCAAATTTTTTACCAGTTTCAATATTGCCGGCCGAGAAGGTGCGTCACGACGACCCAAAAGTGCTTTAGTTTTACGAACTGTGACTGCAAATTTTTCACCATTTTTGTAGTGAATTTTAACAATTTCAATGCATGTATCGTTCCATTTTTAGTAATGGCGTAGATTTTACTTGTCAAATGTCAAAAGATGACAGCTTCAAAAGTGTCAGCTGCCCAAATAGTAGGCTATTCAAAATAAAACCTCTTATTGAAAAACCCCGTATAAAAGTATGCTATCGTGACGTAGCAGTGTAGGAATGTTCGTTTTTTTATCGTCATCGTCAGGAGGCCTCCATGATGAAATTAATGGATAAGACGCTTGACTCACGCACGGAAGATTCCGCGTTCGATTCCCGATGAGAACACGAAAATTAAATATGATTTTCCTCAAGTCTGGGGGTTCAGTGCTGTAGTTCACCACTGTTAATGAGCCTCCATAGCCTAATTAAATAAATTTCGGCGTTTCATAGAAAGTGCGATATTAGTTAGAGAAAAATTTTATCTGCATTTTGAAATTTTCATACAAATATACACACTTTCTTACATAAATATCCATATTAGTTTGTACCGTCTCAGTATATACCGATGAAGATGGACGTTCATAATCGCGACCCAGAAACAATGAAATATTGCGATGTAGAACGACGAATTTCGATAGGCTGTACCCAAATGCTAAAAATGAGATTGATTTTTTACAGGAAACTACAAATTTTATTTTTTCATCCCAATTTTCTGATTTTTAAGTTCAATCATTATTTTAAAATCCCTTTACGCACCGTATGGTGCATAGGGAACTCCATTGGTACACCAACCGCAGCGAATCTAGATAATTTTTGTTACATGAAGGTAAGATAAACAGTCTAACGCTTCAGGTGCCAGTCCAGGGACTATGAAATATTCTAGTGTAACAAAACCTTTTTAAATAAATATTTCATGTCAATCATGTCGAGAATCAAACCCGAGAACGCTTCCATGGTAGGCAAATGAGGCGGACATTATTAAGTCAATGTTAAATAAGTGCACCTGAATTCCGACACATTTCTGAAGAATCGCGTTGGTACTTGCGTCGCGGTCAAGTTTCTTCCAAAATGTGTTCTACTCTTCATGTTACATGATTACGTGTAAAATCACAAATTTCTACCAACATAAAAATCAGGTTTCAGAATAACGCCGTATTACCGTTTCTAGCCAATCAATAAATATTTTCTTAAAGTATATCCATAAAATAACGAAAATGAGATAATTGCTTTAAATTTATATTTAAAATATACATTTATTGTGCAATCAAATATATTCACGAGAAAACACAGTGTTTGATAAAAGTAAATCCTTAAAGTTTGCTTATACTTAAAACTGCAGATGCTTCCAAGTGCATTATGAACACTTTATAAGCAAACTATTAGACGCTGTTTACACGTTAAAAAATACGCTGCTTTTATTATCATTGGCCTGAATAATTAAATAGAAACGAGCCATAAACAAACACCATTAACACAGGATCGGAAAAATAATAAAGCGAGAAATTTATTGCTGAAAGAAATATCAATCTGCATATCTCAGATACCTATACATTTTTCTAAAACTGTTCGGTAATTCTGCTACCAATGCAAATTTCATTTTTTATATGAAAAAGGTACATGATCTATAGAGAACACGCTGATTTTTTTGTGACTGATTAAGAGCCAGTTGCACGAAAAAAAAATTAGATCAAATAATTGTTGCGTTTCCCTCGAAGTGGACAAAGTGGGTTGCGTGAAAAAAAATTCGATAAGACAACACAGACGAAAATGAAAAGATGATTTAATTTTATACCATTTTCAATATAACTTTTTTGTTATGCAACTGGCTATAAAGTCTAGTAAAAGAGGGTATAAAGCGTTTTCATTAAAATGGGCAAAATAAGTTGTTTTATGTTACTTCGTCCAAGCAACCAATTTTATCCATTTTGGCGAAAACGCAATTTTTATTTTAACTAAAACTCTTTTAAACTTAACTTGTTTTGGTGCAACTAGGACTTAAGTTGTGAACTTTTTGATAAGTTTGGTTTTAATGGTTAGTTAAATCAACGAAATTGGAACATTCGTTTTTTAATAATTAACCATAAAAGAGAGCTTTGAATATAAGTTAAATTATGAAATTTCAGAAGTAATTTAGTATAAAATATGTAACTCGGCGACTCAAGTATAAAAAATCTATTAATCTGCATTTGAGGGAGGGAAATGGCGTTCTAGGCTCAGAGCTTGTTGAAAGTAATAATATTTTTCCGTTTTAGTGCGGAAAGCAACATGTTAGTTTTCCTGAACACTACACCTATTGAACCAGTGAGATGCATTGCTGTTGTGTTGACAGATAACAAGCAGAAACGATCACTCTTTTATTGCTCAAACGAGGTATGTGTGATGTATTTGTGTGTATAAATACTATACATAGTCATTTATAATAGCGAACGAGGAGAATACAGCCCGCACCCGAACATTTGCATTTCCCGTGTTTGTGTTTGTGTTGATTTAAACATCCTCGGTGTTTGTTTACCGAACATATTTGACAGGTTTTAGCAAATAAAACCATTTGTTACGCATTTGACATAATACATATCATACAATTAATAAATATACTGTGTATATGGTTTTTTGCTTTTTGATATAAACATAAGATGAGTAATATTCAATACGGAAAATCTAATTAAAATATTTAAGGTTCATACAGTAGACACTCTTTATAAAATAAATTCGATTTTACAAATTTATAAGAAATAAAAAATAAAAGAATTTGAGATGAATAAGTCACTCAGATACCAACATAATATTAAAATTCCTAAATTCCACACAAGTCATGGTCAAAAAAGCTTTGTCTTCAAAGGTGTTAAAATTTATAATAATCATCCCAATGAACTAAAAACTATTAAAAATAATATTTCAATAAATAAATTTAAAGTTAATCTAAAGAATTTTTTTTGAACACGTGTAAAAACTACATTAAATTTTAATTAGTATAAATGTATTATTGTTTTATGTTTTTTCTTTATATTTCCCATATTTTCATTTTTTTCTCATGGATTCGTATTTAAAATTATATAAACTCTTATAATAAATTAACAACTACAAAAGTGTAAGATTCTCTAAGCACAAGAGTTAGTATCTTTTTTAAAGAGTTACAGTGATAACATTTACTAGATGTGTAAAAGTAGATATGTATAGATTTTTAAAAAAACATGTAACTTTTATGAAATTTACTAATAATAATAATAATAATAAGTAAGTCGGAGAACTAACGTAACAACATTAGTTTTAATTTGTCAAATAATCACTTTTTTGTTTTATTTGCAGACTACGATTATAATAAATATAACTAAACATAAATCTGCTGTAGAAGGGACTTCAAAACTATGCCTCAAGTATCTTCAAAATGAGAAGTGAAAAATTCCAGTGGACATTTTCTTTAGGCGTGTACAAATACTCGTATGTTCATAAAGTAATGTCACCCCGTGGTGATCTATGACTCGAATGATGTAATTTATATGACGCATCCCACGTTCGACGGTCCAATCGGTGTTAAGAAAACTGACACACTAAACGAGATTAATGAAACGTGATGCAGTAAAGAAAACATGTAGATTATAACATGCTGCAACTTTTCCTATAAAAATGTGTTAATTTTCCTGTTTCCTTTTGATTTCGTATGTAAGGGAAGCAGTTTTAAGATACTAATGAAAATGCTTTTACTGGCTGCATAAATCAATACGCCCACAATATTAATATTAAATAAAAATAACCACCAACGAGTGATAGTAAATTATTATTAATATTTAAAGCATTAGCTTTGTGGTCAAACATTTTACTAAATGTTATTAAATATTTGTACAGAACCATTTACCGACTTTTCTATGTCTACCGGTTTCGAGACGTACCCGTCTCTTCTTCAGGACACCACGGGTTTTGCACGTCGGCGTCGGTTTAATTACGTAAGTCCGTCTCGAAACCGGTAGACATAGAAAAGTCGGTAAATGGTTTTATACAAATATTTAATACTATTTAGTAAGATTTACTAATGGTAAAATTTTATATTATATTATGTAGATAGAGGTAACTTGAACCATTGAGTGGATAAAAGTATAATTATAGATATGTATACGAGTATATGAATCCTTTTAACATAATACTTAAAGCAAAACATTCGTATCCGAAAAGGCACCAATGAATCCCATAAAAATGATACAATAAAAACGCATAAATTAACGTTGATTTTGAGAATTAAATTATGATATTGGCTAACTAGATCCCATTACATCAATGAATTTTGTTTTACAATACACATTTTCATTTTTTAGTAAAACTAATATTCTCAGTTTAATTGTTAATATCTGACAAGTAACTCCATAGCCAGACAAAACCGTTAAATGAACTAGACGGAATTTCATATTATCTCTGTACCTCGGTGCAAGCTTTCCTATAAATAAATACGGGAGCCCTTAGAAGACATCATTACAGAGCGCGAATGCCGTGGTTTAAATCAAAGAGATTTTCTCTTTGGACAACTCAGATAATATACGCACATCAGCTGCATCGCAATGCCAGTCTCACCGAAGTGGTATATTTTACTTAACTAACTAATAGTTAGTGGATAACATTAGACAGAGACTTATCTCGACAGTGAAACTAAAATAGCTATAAAAATAATTTATTTTAATGTTTTTCTAGGAGGGCTGTTGCTGTACATTCAAGATATAACCCCTTGGTCGTATCTATAGTACAAGAAATATCATTACTGTTCAGGAATATCGGTCCACTTGAAACTTTGGGGTCTGTTATGTGGCCTTAAATCTAAAAATAAAATCTTTTTCTATAATACCGACGAGTCGAAAATCCCTTTTTTACATTGTGTAGTCTGCATTTATCCCAAATACGATGTTCTTGACGACTTTACTAAAAAGTTTATTGAATTTGAACCACTTTAAAAAATGGAAAATGATAACGCAATAAAAATCAGAAAATTGTGGTTCGGCCTCAGATATAATAAGATAAAAAAAGCTCAGATCTTATTATTAAATGATGACATTTTTGGTGCAGTTAAGTTAGGGGAGCTCGTGTAGTAACAGTTCGCAGTAGTCGGGTCGTGAGCATTCGTGCGGGGCGCGAGACGAGGGACCGCGGCCGGCCAGAGTGCCAGAAGGCGTCGCGGGAAAGATAAATAATAATGGCGTGATTATAGCACACACGCCATGTGGAGATGTGGTGATGTTACTCTAATCGAAAACTAGAGAGTGCGTCCTATAATTATTTATCCGCGGGCCGTCGCATTTAAATGCAAATAGAACCATTTATAATTCAAAGGCCAACCCTCCTTGAACCAAAAACCTTTGTGAAGCTTGAGCACAAATTACACCTTCATTATTAATGATCATATCACACGGTAATGTGATGAAGAACTTTGGTAAGTTTCTGGAAGAACATTGGACGTATGAATGTCCATTATTAAGTAAGTTTAATCTTCATGAAGAATAGACGTTTTTGAATTGATACTTCCTAAAGATTTGGTAAAAATGTAATAAGCTTTCCTACCTTTTCAGAAAAGCATCCAGCAAGGATAAACTTCCTATTTCTAAAAGTAGAGAAGAATATCAGTAAAAAAGGAAGACACCTAACAAAATATCACGGCTCTCCCTACTCAGAAAAGCAGAAAGGATTTACTTTTGTACAAGTTTCAATAGACTTATTCTGTCTTCAGTTTGTATGAAAGAAACATTTTTCCGACTAGAGAACCACGATACATCATTTATTGTTGCTTTTGAATAAAACCTGCACAGGGAGTTAGAAATTAAAAACAATTAGGTGAATATAAAACATTTATTATTAATGAAATGCAATTTAAAACGTAAATAAATTAAATTTAAGGAATAACAGCGTAGTATAATAATTATGAATACGGGCAAAACTTTAAAAATAACTTTTTATGCGTATTAAAACTAAATAGTCTATAAATCGATTATTTAAAAAAAAAAAAAACAATCAAAATAATATTTCGAAATAAACCAAAGTGTATTTTAAGGTTATTTCTTAAAAAAACGCCTAAAAAATATAGCAGTTTCCTATTTTTATACCCATGTAAATTATGCACTTTATTTACAAATTTACTAATGCAAACAATTATACATAATATATTAATAATTGGTTCTACAACAATATTCATAACATTATATACGTACAAAAAAAAACCGAGAATGTAAATAAAAATACGTTTTATGGTAAAAGGAAGCATCGCATCGTTTTGAACTGTTTAATAAAATAACGAGAGAGGGAAGTTGTTGCATCACAATTTTAAATCTCTCCGGCTTCGTTATTTTGATAACTGCAAAAAATTATTCCAAAATGTTCATATTTTGATAATTTTACGATTTTAATAATAAACTTAGTTTGTATGAAGAGTAATATGAACACAATTAAAAGTAGATATAAAATTAAATTCCTTACGCCACACACGATATTTTATACATCTAAAATGTTATTTCACAAAAAAAATGCGAAAACGACAAATAATGTTTTATGTCCCTCTGCTGCGCTCTGCGTGTTTTTTTACTATTAAACTACTTTGAATTACTTTTAGAATTGCTTTTAAAATAATATATTGCTTTTCTTACCATAATATGTCACTATTTTTGAAGATGGTTTTTTAAAATTAAATCAACTTAAATTTATTGTCTTTTATTTCTCGTAGTTGCTTCTCGTGTATTCTTTTTTTAGAACATGTTTTTTTAATCTTATTTATTTGAATTCTTTTTTATTTGAATTTTTTATTTATTTGAATTACTTTTATTAAGTTTTTTTTCATTTTAATATTATTTGTTTATTTGTAAATACTAACTAGAAATTTTTAACATAACTTTTTTACTTTGATTTTAAATTTTAAACTACTTTCATTTTAGTATTTTTTCCCTTATAATATTATTGTACTTTAAAAAATAAAAATAGTTAATTGATAACCTTAGCGTGTAATATAATATGGAAACTTCACTGGTTCATTAGAGTTAAGTCTAACTTTGTATACTACAAAACTATGTAATGGTACTGTATGTTTCCTTAAAAAGAAAATTTTCAAAAATACATTTTTTAAATATATACAATTCCGCCTGCACTTTAAGTGGCCAACACAGTTTTCCTCCATTTATTTTTTTTCCACAAACTTTTCCCCATATTAACATAACTAAGTACAGTACCCGCTTCAAGAGGATTATCTTAGAGAAATAAAAATAATTACGTTAAAATGATCAAGAAAAACATTTGAAAACGCTCTCTATTGTGACATAGCTGGAAAAGAAAAAAAACATTTGTGGAGAAGTGGAGTCTGTTTCAAAGAGCGATGGAGTTATTTTCGTTTACATTTACAAAACATGTCACCAAACCTGTCGCCACTCACACTTTGCTATTCGTTTGTTTTGTTTTATATTTTAAGCAAATCCCGTTAAGTCCTGTTAATTTGTTTGATTGTCACAGTGCATTATCAAACTTTATCAAATAAGTATCAAACAACTGAATAAATTATTTTAGAACATCTACGGAGTAAAAAGTATTTAAAACGATAATTGAATCGGGTTGTGGTCCCGTGGATAGTGTTGCGGACTCAAGGATCAGAGGTCCGAGGTTCGAACCCCACTCTACCCCAACTTGCTCTCTATTTTCTAATAGCGAGTTATTTACACGTTGAATATGATCACCGAAATTGAAATATTTAGGTAAACTATAAGAACGCTAATATTTATTTTTTCCATTAAATTTTTTAAAAATATTTATAAACGTGATTCTCCCCCCCCCCTCCCACTTTCATGTTTAATCTACCATGATGCATAGAAATATTAAGAACTGAATCTTAAATAACATGATTGAAATGTAATTGGAATATACAAACGTTGAATGTTGGACATTTTAATCCACAAAAACGTTTATGGCTGCCTTGTGTTTAACAACAGAAGTGAACAGTCCCAAGGGGACACTTGTATAATTCACAACCAACTCTTTTTACTTACTCAGTTCCCCGAGCTCTCGTAAAATGAGGATGCTCATAAAAAAAGAGATTTTTTTTATAAATCGGAATTTAAGTGGATTCAAATGTATGTAAGTGAATGCAGAACACTAAAGGTTGTGGGAACAAGGCTGTGAACTCAGAACCCGCGAGTTGTAGGGAGAGATATGGGTCACTGACCACCGCCATTGCACGTCACGGTGCGGTGTGCGGCTTCACACTTTCCACTCTTTACTCTTTTGTTTCGGACAGGTGCTATTGTGAATACAAATAACTAATAATATTTTTAAAACTTTTTGGGAAATTGGAAAAATTACAAACGCACATAAGTTATGTAGGTCAGAGGAGCAGGTGCTCAGATGGAAAAACAAATTTTGTAATTCAATTTCCTCATTATCTTCTATAATACTGATTTCGCTTTAGCATTAATTCGAAAATATTTAACGGTCGTAAATACCAATATTTATCAAACTAAATTTAAAATATAGTATAACGCTTTCCGTTGCTCAATCACAGATGTTTATCATCTCGATAAAAAGTCCTTAACCAACTTGACTGATCACAGTGGAAGTGGATTAAATTACCGTGGTCACGTGGTCAAAAAACGTCAGTCAACGCGAGTCAAGTTTCGTATGATCTGTGCGAGTTTGAGTTTGTCTGTTTATCGTTTGTTTTGCTGATTGTAAGTTTTTCTTTCTAAAAGAACCGAATCATAACTACATTTATAAATATTTTATTTTATTATGAAAGTGTTTTTTTGTTTGTTTCTTTTGTTTTGTCTTGATTAATTCAATACCGATCATTCACTCGTTATACACGACATTGTCGTCATAATATCATGCACCGTGTTTAACTAATGTTTCATTAAACGGCGACAAATGTGGCCAAATATCATAATCTGGAAAACGTGAATATTTTGAATGATGACATTTAACATTAGTGTTACCATTTAACATGATGACATTTAACATTGGAAATTTTAAAATGATAAACAATCAGTGAGAAACTTTTATCGCGTCGGTTATAACCGACAAGTGCGGCCATTGTGTTTGAGCAACTGAAGTTTGTTTAAATTCGTGATGACAGTGATAAATTAATAATTAAAATTATATTTACATGTATATTTTTAAATAACATCAAAGGAGTAAAAGCGTGAAATCAAACAAATTTACTATTTTATGTACAGAACGTACCCCTGTAGTAAAAAAAAACACGTTAGGTACTATTACTCGCCTCGTGAGGTAATGGTTAGCGCGTTTGCCTACCATGCAAGAGGTCTCGGGTTCAATTCCCGACATGGTTGATATGAAATTCTTATTTGAAAGGGTGTTTTCACACCAAAATATTTCATAGTCCCTGGACTGGTACTCGAAACGTAAGACTGATCATCTTACCTTCATGTAACAAAAATTATCAAGATACGCTTCGATTGGTGTACCAATGCAGTGCCCCATGCACCATTAGGTGGGGAAAGGGAATAATGACCCGTCACAATAGATCTTGACAGGTGGCAGTGACGTCAGGAGCTTGCATAGCACTGACCCCCACCACTAAGAATAAGAATAGGTATGTACGGATGAATCTTAATATTTTCACAGACCATAAAAAATATTTTAAGATGAAATTTTAAAAGGGAAAAAGTTCACAAGTAAACCTACGTTTTATGACTTGTCTCAACTATTTTTAATAATAAGTCGTGTGAGATTCTCCCCTTGACTTTGTAAATGTTGCAGCTTCAAATTGAAATATTTCGTTAATACTAGAATACACTTCTAGGCTCTCAAAAAGTTTGGCCGAATTCCAAAAGCCATTCAATAACTTAAAAGAAGAAGGTACTTATCCGATCAGAGATTAGATACAATATTTTCAAAGCATTATTAAACAAGGGTCGAGATATTATAAATTGAAAACGTGGAATGAAACGATTAAGTAGTGTTATGATCGCGGTAAAGCATACCTAGGTAGTATAACACTTAAGTTAGTATGAAGAACTTTCGTGAACAAAACACTTAAATAGCGTGATTATAAATGCAAACCCAGCGACACAGCTCAGACCGTTCATGTGCAGGTTAGCTCGCGAATATTACGTTCTACTTTTGTTTATGAATGTTATTAACCGGCCAATTTAACGCATAGCTCTCCCCACTTCGCTGCACATTATGTCCCGTGCAACAAAATAGTTTACTTAAAATCCATTTCGAAAGCGTATTTAATCAATTTGAACAATATAAATAAGTTATGTATTTCGTAACTTCGATGAAGGAACTACATGCTATGGACGTGTACCCATGTTTACGTTAGCTAGGTAACTGTAGCTAAAACTATAAACCTGCAAAGAGCGATAGGCGCGAAGCTTACCGCAAGTGACTTTTTACTCGTAGAGTACGATGCAACAAAATGCACTTCGATTGGGCGCAAGTTCCGCTAATGGATCACTCTAGAGGATTTTCCTGTCGAGTGCCCAGTTTCGTATGTCTTATAAATCCTGGTCTATTTTTTTAGTTTATATAAACTATTTATATAAATGGATGTGAGACGCGACTGGGTAGTAACAAGATTGTAAGATAACAAAAACAAAATAACTTAAATTATAAGGTAAAAATTTATTCAACAATTTTTTGAGCATGTCTTATTACTTGTAGACAAGGCTGGATTTAAATTTATTGCAACAGAGAAGAAAAATACTTTTGAGAAGGGAATATGGAAATACATGCATGTATAGGGCTTATGGTCTGTCATTGGCATGTTTAAGCTAGTAGGTGAAAGAAAAGTTTCAGCTCTTTTACTTCACTAAAGTCGACTGACAGTACAAACAGAAGTATAAAAATTTAGTAGTACTTTCAGGCGTTTCCCAGTTAGAGAAATAATTCAGCCAGATTCATATTACCTACACCAATAAAGATTTTAGTTCTCTTACTTCACAAGTCAATAGATGGAATGATTGAGGACATGTAATGTTTAAATATAGGCAGGATTGTGAATGTTACACAGTGTTAAAAGTGGCCACTTAAACCAGCCATTGACAGGTCATAAGACCTGTAAAAGCCTAGACTTCCATATTCCCTTCTTAAAAATGTTTTCTTCTTTATTGTGAAAAAAAATCACCGAACTTTTAAAAAATATTGATTTATTCGAATATCGTATTTTATTAAGAAATAAAATTTTATTTTACAGACAAGATGTATATCGGGTTTTAAAAAAAAACATTCATCCCGAAGGAAAGTACCTAGTTTCGAGTTTCTTATTGAGAACTCGGTCAGGTTCTACCGCGGCTAGATACGTGATTACAGTACAGACCATTAAATCAAGAAGGGATGGAATCAAGACCGTGTTAGCGATTTGTCTTGTAAGCAACTTGAAGGATATTATAAACGATTGATAGGAAATTGAAAACGATAAAATTATAGACTTCGACGCGGTGATCCTTCTTACGCGATCTGAATAAATCTTCGAATTTTGGGTTTAAGTCATGTTTTTTTAATATGACGTATGATTTTATCGTAAATAATATTTACAGGCATGCATTTTACGGCTGATATCCTGACATTTATATGTGGGGACATAAACCCACGAACGACCATAATATCGTATAAATGGATGATGGATAGTATAAGAATCGTTATAATAATAAATACGCTACAATAAAGTACCTAATGTTTATATAAGAAATTTTAAAAAAAAACAAAAAATTCAAGAGTCCATTTATTTAAGAGTTATAATAGTATTTTGTATATTTTTTATTTTGTTTTCAAATCTGTTATATTTGGGATTTATTAAGACAAATTAAGGTTAATTCCCAGGTATCAAAAACATAAGGACTCATGTAAATTATATTTACCTGCTATAATATATTATTTAACATGTAAAAAGGAAGAAAGGGGAAGTTTTACTGAGAAGAACTTTAAACGAGACAATATTTATTTCTGGAAATTCTCAGGTGTAAACGACTTTAGATTAAAAAACACTAGCTACGCCACAAATTCCATATTTCTTCTCTAGTTTGCACAAACAGTTAAAAAATTACAAATATCTGCGCCAAGGGGGTGACTCGACGATTTCTCGATTTGAATTTAAACCAAAGACCATAATAATAAATTAATGTCACTTGTCTATTTTTGCTATGATTATTTTCATATTTATATTTGTATTAATAATATATAATGTTACAAAGGATAAAAAGAAGATAAACTTTAACATCGATGGAGTTGATACAACAGATTATATGAGGAAAAGCCTAGAAGCTTTAGTTAAGAAATTCAAAGAAGAATTTGATAGAGAACGTGAACAGAGGACTTACTTCTAGTTAGAAGTGATAAAGTATTTACATTTTAGGATATATCCAGAGACCAGGCGAAGGATTTACAATCACAAGTGTTATTTTATCCAAGCGAGAAAAAAATCAGAATAAAAAAGTAGTGGAAAAGATTCACAAAAAAAGTTAAATACCTTCAGTATGAACAAATGAACGACCTAAATATACTAAATGTAAAGTAACAAGTAGTTCTGCGGAATGCGCAAGCATCGCGCAAGCAACACGCGGTCAAAGAATCCCTACTTTTAAATAATAAAAAAAACTTCGAATCTTATTGAAAGAACAGGAAATCACATCGCAAGGAGAACTTTAAAAAGCGAAATCGCAAAATGTTGATGCCCTCCGTACATACAAAGCCAACTCCCAACGAAAAATTCAACAACTCAGAAATCAGTCAAATTAGCACGCAAACTGCGTTTGAAAAATTTAAAAACTCCACGATGCGCAGATTTAGCTGAACTCTGAGAAAGATAAAACCAACAATTGCAAGGACATGTACGTGGCCACGAAAAAGGTTTCGAAGATCTCAAAAACTACTACAACGGTATCACCTGGGTTTGTTGAACGGCTTAAAAAATCAATTCAAGACTTGCGGCAAGAGAAGGATTTGGTAGAAAACGGTTTTAAAAAAGCAGTAGTGGCTAAGAAAAAAAATGCGAATCCTCTCAGATGTCAAAAGAAATGCCAGGCAGGAACCGAACTGCTTTGGCCGCTTAATCATTACGGCTAAGTAAAATAAAGAAATCTAAAGATGTTTTGATCTTGGATTTCGAAACACAAATATGCACAAATAAAACAAAAATATGCCAAAATAATAACCAATAAAGAAGTACTAGATAAACGATTTACAAAAGCATCTTTGGATTTGCAAGAACGTCTGGGTTTAAAAGAGGTTGGGGCAGATAAACTCTAAAAAAAATATTTTTATGAAATTCATAAAAATTTCGTGTTTTTCAGATATTCTCCACACACAATTTTAAACTAGCATAATTAATAAAAATACGATGTTTCTTGGACTATGGCAATGCTCTTTAATATGTTTTTGATAGCATAAATGCGTAAGACTTTTTAATATTATTTTTGGTAATTTATTTTACATTCTACATGTTTTGAATTATTATTTTAACAATACCTTTTACTAATATTAATAATACTAATATAATACTTGTCTTATTAAAACGGTTACATTAAGAGAGATATACTATATTTAATATTTACTATTTATTTCTTATAACTAAATCACTAAAGACCATAAATTAAAAACCCATTTGCCACACTTTTGACTACCTACATAATTGTATCGATTGATAATTTATTATTTATTGATAAGAAAGGGGGTAAATTAATATAATGTTTTTTTTTAAAAGAAAACGTGTGCATCTTTCAAAGTTGCAGTGAATGCTGCATTGCAGTTAATCATGTGTGCAGTGTTAGAAATATTTTACCTGCTGCCATTATGATATCGTTTGATTGTCGATGTGAGTGGAACACGCACTCTCCACATGCTACTGGAAATTAATATGATGTTTAAACACATCGTCCGCAACGTCTGCATCATAAACCACTGGCTTCACTTTTACTGTCTAATTCAAATAAATGCATCCGTCGTTATAAAATTGTCAATATTTATTATTTTGGTGATAATGAAATGATCCTATTTTATGTAGGTACACAAATTCGTTTCGTACATTTTTTTATTTAGCTGTAAAAAATATTAATCCCGGTGTCATTATACCTACAACATTTTGCCCTATTATCTGCATACATAACAATAACTCTTTCTATTAGGTAATTTATTTAATTTACACCTTTGCTTATACTTAATTTAAACTTATAATTGATCTAATTATATATTTACATTTAAAGAAGATCAATAACTTATGCACTCGAACTACACATGTGTTGATATTAAAAATACACATAAAATTAATGCGTACAATATTTAAAATACACATTAAGTTGGAAAATATTTTTTCCGGAAAGTAAATTTGAAGATGTTTTCTAGGATAGTGTATAAAATAATAAATATATTATTAGATTTCATAAAGTAATATATTATGTTAAGTCAATCCAATTGGCTTTGTTACAAAAATGACAATTCTTTGCTTGTAAATATAATTAAAGGGATTTAGTTGGCATCATTATTTAACACGGGAAAATCAAAAGGATTTGAAAATTAAATGGGTACTTTATAATTATTTCTCGGTAACGGGTGGGATCGTTTTCTTGGATTGTTGTCACAGAATTACTTGATGGCTGAATGGAAGAATCCATGCGTGCTTATTCTCTGTTCCTAATGTTATGAGTTAAATCAATTTTGGAGCATTCACTAAATTATTCTTAAGTCGTTGAAGATTAATTTCAGAAAGTTAGCAAATTTTATCAAACTGCCATAGTAAAACACAAGATTGCTAAGTAAACCTTTTTATCGTTTTAAATTTTAAAGTAATATGTATAAAGGAATATACGAGTATTAAAATATACCTTTTAAGCATTGATTATTACTCTTTGGTAATATAATTTATTGCTGGTTGAAATGATTTTTTATTAAAAATAATGCTTGAGATAAATTATAAATTTATTTGACTTTTTGTACATAATGTAAATAGCAATTTCTTCCAAACAAACCAGTAAAATAAAAGTTTTATTTATATAATTCAAGTTACAAAACATATATCAATGGAAAATAAAATTTTAAAAAAGCATGGCAAAAATTAATGGCAACTTTGCAATGGACAAAACATAATAATTTCTTAGCGAGATATAATAAAAATAGCATATCAAGTAAGAAGTTTAATTTTGTGCTTTAGACAAAAACCGTTATTTAAAGTCTAATTTACTGTGTACTGAACCTACCATAATGCTCTACAACGTGAAAGAAGTAATCACAATGATCGGTATGAGCAAGATGACATATTAGCACATTAAAAAAAATAGAAGAGTTTCAAAATATTGAAAAAAACATTTAAAAAAAACAAATGGTTGCTTACTTCCGCACAGCGCAGAGATAGATACCCCCTCCGCACTCCTGTTTTCTCTCCTGCAGAAATAAGCAACCAATCGATTTCTGATGATTTTTTTTTAAACGCTTTAATTTTATTTTTAACTATGCCAATATGTATTCGTGCTCATACCGATCATCGTGGTTTTATCACGCGGTGTATCTATACTACCAATTACGATATAAGTTATCAAGCTATAGGCAAATTTCACACGTAGCGCCCAAATCCACACGGCATGGTAAAATTAGGGTGGATTGACATTTATTTTATTATTTTCCATTTATTTAAAATTTATTCAGCAGATACCCTAGATAAAATTCCTGCAAAACGAAATCGAGTGGAGAGTAGTCAGCCTCACGGTGTACTGGTTATTGCGTTTGTCTGGCATTAAAAAAATAAAACACGATAAAAATCAATCCACCCTACGTAATTTTACGGTACTGTGTAGATTTTTACCATGGTATGAAATGTGTCATTATAAACATGTCGGTCGTAGGTACTATAACACATACATGTAAATACATATTTTGTTTTCTTCAATGCAAACATTTAAAAAAATATATTTATACAGTTTTTTTCAATACTTATTGTTCTAAAATTAAAATCAATTCATTAAGAAAAAGAATAATGCGCTACAATGGGCAGAGGTCCTATTATATTGCTCAATACACACAGGTTTAAGATCGAAACCATTCAATCGTCGAACTGGAAGCAATGTGTAAAAAATGTATAAAAATAATATGCTGTATAGTTACGCATTGAGTATCAAAGCGGGAATTACGAGTAAACTAAATAGCAGGATATAATATGTACATTATATAGTATGCATGGTGGAGATTTGTGGATTATTTTACTAAATGGATAAGATATATTTTATTAAGAAAGAGTAACAGGAGATTTTCATGGTATTACCGTAATGCCACCCAAGTATTAAAAATAAATTACCAACATAATGGAAGAACAACGATGAATAAATTAAGGAATCCACTCAGAGCGACGGTTCTTATATTACCAACCCTTTTACGTTTTAATCTAATTTTTATAAAGTCTCACGTTGGCTTGTGATCAAGAGCCGTAATATTTTATATGCAACATGCAAGGGCAAAAATGTTCGACAGTCATCCAAATGGTGTGTTTCCCGTGTCCGAGCGGATGAAGAATATAGTTATGTGTGTGAAATAGAACCAGATCTCTTAAGTGAGTACTCTCGGGTAAATCCTGAAAAACGAAATCTTGTGGAGATAGGTTGAGTGCTTTAGTAATTGGACATGCTACGGTAATTGGACATTCAACAATAAATAAAATAATGTAATGCGTTCATCTTAAGGCTGTAGTCTGGTCAAACGAACGCAAAATTAGGAAATCATACGATTTCGCCATTTTAAAACGAATGGTTTTTTTTAATCACGCAAAGATAAAAAAATTCAAAAACATAAATTAGATAAAAACAATATTTTTTAAAGGTATTTCTGTTAAAAAATATACTTAAAAGTTTTATGTAACTAAAATATAATTACTTTTAAACCGGCAGATTACGCCATTTCAAATTTAGACTTATCTGGGATCTCAATATAGACTAAGTATTGAAATAAAATTTCTTGCAATAATTTGAAGATAATACATTTAACATGAATGTGGCCGAAGCCAAATTTTATTTTTTTGATTTTGAAAAGATATACAAGCATTTTAAATCACATACATTTTTGTGACATTTTCCATTATTTCTACTTAAAATAATGCCTTCGGTAATACTTAAAAAATATACAATTTATTGAAATACTTTAGTTGAAACCTTTTTTAATAAAATTGTATTATCGTTTTTTGAAAAAAGAAGATAATTCTGGTTGTAATATTCAATTTAAAACAATATTTTATTCACATTTTTATGACCTTCAGATCTGCCGTTATCGTTTTTTTTTATTATTGCGCGATTTAAAAAAAAACATTCGTTTTAAAATGGCAAAATCGTATAATTTTGCGTTCGTTTTACCAGACTACAGCTTTAAGAAAAATGACACAAAAAAATGTCTACTTTATGGTGGAGATGAATTCTGACATTTATATAATTTTGAAAACTAGATTAAGAGTGTCTAATTACTATGGCACCCACTCTATGTCCGCCTCGTATTGTAGTAATTGGCGCTTTCGCCAACCGTGCTTGACGTCCAAGGTTCGATTCATGGTAAGATCAATGTGAAATATTTATTTTAAAGATGGTACCATCCACCCGCAGCTGTTATAGAGTCCTGGAGGACTATTGTCAGCTGCGCATAGAGGAAAGTTATTATAAATATTTCTAAGGAATACAAACTTTATGCAGATTAAGGAGGAGGGAGGAGGGTGTATTGAGAGGCCAACACGTCGTCTTCACCCCTCAGGATCCCCCAATGCCTCTGGTTTTTTTTTATATTTTAAAAAAAGGTATCTACAAACCATTCACACAATTAAATGTTTACAAAAATAATGACTTAAAACTATAGTAAAATACAGAATACAGTAAAAAATATTTTTTACTTGAAAAAAAAATTTATGTTATTTTTTTCTAGCAGTACAGATCTCATTTGTTTTTTTAATTTTTTTATAGGTGTATTTAAATATGGTACACTAATATTTCACTGTCCCTGGACTGGCATCAAGTGGAAGGACTAATCACATTATCTTTATGTAACAGATGATCGAAATACGCCGCATTTGGTGCGCAAATAGTGTGCCCTATTAACCACTGGGTGCAAGAAGGCAAATGATAATAAAATTAATTGTGTATGTAAATGTCGATACTTTTAACAAAAAATTTAAGAGATAATAATATTATAAAGGTACTAATTTTCGATAAACCTGCTATAATTGACAATATTTTTCATTTATTTATTTATCGACTGTGAGCACTGTATTTTTACTTTTGTAACTACTGTACTATACAACAAAAATGTTATTATTTCGGTCGTACATTTTCTGTCTACTTATATATTTACTTATATGTGTTTCATGTTTTAAATTAAAGGATTGTGTAGGTACGGGTACCTGTCTTAATAACTAACACAAAAAAAAAATTTGGACGCACAAAACGACAAGATACAAGTGTTTATTATATCTGCTGAATATTTTGCCTGGCAAAATTGAGATTTTCCTAATCGATTTATACTCATTTAGCTTACAGAACTCAGACTCAACAACACAGAACATAAAATAATTATGCACAATGGCCTAAAGCGGCGCAGAGCGGTGAAATTCCGAGACAACGAAAACCGCTTTGTATGAGGAAAATAAAGGTTGTAGTTTGTAAAAAAGATACATTTTTGAAAATGTTATTTTCTAAAGGATGATAGATAACACCTTAGAAACAAGAAAATATCATGTAGAATATATTATATTCCAATACAGAATATCATTGTTATTTGTGTCACACACATGTCAATAAATTCGATGATCTGCATATTTATGTACACCATATGGGTTTATATAAACAAGTATGTATATAATTACTATCGGAACAGTGACTTTAGTATCAGACAGAAGCAGACGCCAAGTAATCTGACGAACCTACATTTAACCCTTCAACTAAAATTAGGTTCATATATTGTGTCAAATATATTATTAAGTAGCAGTACTTGGATTGGTCTATAATAGATTTGGGAGGGGAATTAAATAGGACCGGATTGCATTGATATGGATACGTCCTCGTCATGCACAATCAAGAGTCAGGGGTAAAATTAGCCCAGATGGATTTGCGCCCCCCAAACAACACGCGAGAGTTTTTAACCAGAAAATAAATTATAAATTATTATCATTTTAAAATAAGCAGCTTCTCAAACTAACTGATACTAAAATACTATTATATCGACGAGGTTTTATCAGTCTACAATACATGCTTTTTTAAAACACAATTAAGTATTTTCTCGTAATCTAACGATTCCTAGAAATACATTTTTATTAACACAAAAATCGACGGAAAACACATTTGACTTACGGGAATTATGATTTAACTAAGACAAAACGTTGACATTGAGGCATTCAAATCTGGATTAGGAGGACCGAGATTCGAACCCAACTCTACCACGGCTTATTTCCCGTTTGCTAACACGATTATTTACGACTAAAAGAAAATGCCCTCTGAATTGAAATATTTATATTTATATCAAATATATATATATTTATCCAATAAGTAATCAACTGTATTTTTTTATTCTACAGATAAAGCCCACATTTTAAGTGGTTTAAAATAAATTCCGTCAACGTGGCCACAGTTTTACTTATTATCTTTATTGAACAAACCTATGACAAATACACTAACTCAAACAATACAATAATTATAAGTCAACATGGTAAAATTTACTTTATAAAATTTAAACAAAAATGATCCGGTATATATTGAACAGTTGGCATTATTTTTAGAATACAAAAAATGACCGTAGCAGAAGTTAAGAACCTTTGGATAGCAGGACAAGTCCACCCCAGTCCTCTCTCCCCAACTATATTCGTATCACCCTAATGCAGAAACTGCCCGCAAACACTAAAGCTCAATCACGCGCACAAATGCTCTTAATCCTTAAATGCATCTGGCTTATTTTTAAGCTCTATACATATGCTGCAGTGGATGCTAAAAAAATGAGCGTCGCGGTGAAAAAACTTGCCATATTTTCAAATGTAACTGCATCCGCTACTTCAGTATATATGCACTTGTGCATTTATACGTTCAAATAGGCAACATGTTGGTATGAATTTTAATAGAAACATACATTGTAGGTACACGTTATTTTATTCGTGTAATTGAGAGTTTTTCGACTTTTTATGAATATATAAATTAATGTATATTAATTGGCTTGCCTCAGTTTAAAAAAAAACATTTGTAATTATTTTGGACTAGGTGTATGGTTCTAATTAATTATCCCTCAAACACGGGAGGCACAAAAAAGGCAATTTTCGTATAACGTAATGAATGATAAGTACGGTAGAGTACGGCTGCCACAGCCGGCAGCGCGCAGTCCATCTATTTACCGGTTGGTATTTAAAGACCAAGGCTTTGTTGGATGTCATTAGGCAGGATATTTTATCACACTTTCTTAACAACTTGATCATAACCATGGAAAGTTTTAAATATTAATCACTTCGGAGGAAGCGAACGTTGGTACTAGAAAGTAAATAATGATAAACAACGCCACCACTCGGTTTACAAACTAAATTAGGTTAACAAAACTGCTAAAAGGAAATCATTTGTAAAATGAATCATCGGAACATGAAAATCTTTTCTAATTTATTACGACAAACAATCGGAATACTAACTTATCTTGATTTTTAACGCTCTAATAACTATAAGAATCTTAATGATATAAGTAGTTAAAACCAGTATTAAAGAAGAAAAACAGCCGATAGAAATGCAAAAAGTATACAAAGTTTTGTTCTCGATCAATCAACTTATCGTTTCGATTTACCTAAACTCTGGGTGAATAGTGAATAGTCCACTACTTTAGTTGTAGTATCGCATATAGATAACTAGATCGTCAATCCCAAGAAGGTAATATCAATGTTCTATTTTCAGATTTCCTCTTTTTGTCTTTTTCCACATTCGCTACCGGGTAGACCATGTGGACATAGCCAGACACCTCCAGGACACCCATCGCCAGCCAGCACTTTCGCCTCCTCCCACGCAAATCCCGCGTCCCTTAGTTCCACCGAATAAAACCGAAAGATCGCCATAAACGGCCTTCCAGGACGGCGGGAGCCCGCAGGCGTAAAGAAAAGGGAATTTGGGTTTAGGTTCTCCTGAGGCATGCGCACTACGTGTCAAGCCAGGTCTACCGCCGCATCCTCAAAATGCTCGTTGTAGGAGGCCGTTGCGTCTGTTCTCAGCTTCAATGCTAGTTATGAAATCGAATCACCTAATGCCTGACATTCTCCTCGGGCACTTACTCTCAAAACTCGGAAGTTTTCAGATTTCAGGATAACATTATACTTTATACGTGGAAATCTTCATCTCTTTTCTTATCAGCCCGTTTCTCTCCACTGCTGGATATAGGCCTCTTCCAAATTTATCCATGTTTTTCTGTCCTGGGCACTCTGTTTCCATCCACAGCCTACGAGTTCGATGACGTCGTCAGTCCATCTCTCCTACTTACGTGGAAATAATGCATATAAATATAACGTTCAAAAAGCAGTTAAGGTCATTAAGAAAATCAATCAGTTGAGCGTGTAATAAAAACGCAGATAATTTTGGAAACATTCGATTAGATTGTCTTCAAAGGTGTAAAAAGTTATAATAATCTTACCAATGAACTAAAAACTATTAAAAATAATATTTCAATCAATAAATTTAAAGTTAATCTGAAGAAATTTTTTGAACACGTGTAAAAACAACATTAAATTTTAATTAGTATGAATGTATTATTGTTTTATGTTTTTTCTTTATATATCCTATGTTTTTATTTTTCTTTCTCATTTACTCGTATTTAAAATTATATAAACTCCTGTAAATAAACAACTAAAACAGTCTAAGTCACTCTCCAAGCACAAGAGTTAGTCTCTTTTTTTGGAGAGTTACAGCGATAACATTTACTTGATGTGTAAAAGTAGACATTATTTTTAATATTTTACAAAACATGTACTTTTTATGAAAATTATTAATAAAAAAAAAAAATTTTGAAAAAGATAAATAATAATACCCAGGGCCAGAATATTTTTATTTTTATTTGGGTATCGTTTTTCACAATGTCACTATTAAACTTATTTATTGGAACGTCATTATAGGTAAGTTATTATTTGTCTTAAATATTGCATAGTTATCCGAAAATCATGTTTAAAAATGCATCTTAGGTACCAGTCAAAGTAACTTAATTTTGGAGACAAAATTATCCAAATAACACGACTGATAATAAACAAAAAATTCAGTTGAAGGTTTGAGTAACGTAAACTAAATCGTGACAATTACAATAAATGTACTATAATTTTGATTGATACACAAATATTTCATTCAATACAAAACCCCCTTGTAGAGTTAGGTGCCTCGACCGCGTAAGTCTCCTACCGACGCGACGCACGTGTCTACATTAAATGATCGATCTAAATTCACGGGCAATAAATGAATTGACAAAGGCGCGCCCCGTGTCCCCGTCATAGAAACAGGTAGGTACGAGATAATAAAAAAGGGGGCGTACATAGATCCGACGCATGGAGTAAAAAGGTAAAAGATTTTTAACATAAAGGTTAATTAAATTACATTAAATCGTAAGTACGATCATCAAGGTAGGAATAGAATCCGAGCAGCGCAATCTCTGCTGACGACCATCTTCGGGAGATGTGGCAAACGCAATTAATCAAAACAAATTAGATTAATACATTAAACTGGGCGGCGCGAAAACCACCGCGGAGATAGGACTCATTAATCATCATTTACAAGAGTTAATAAGCGGGACAGATCTAAAAAACTTTAGGGCACTCCATTGGACTCGAAATCCCGCCGAGACTTAAAAATACTTCCATTAATTTCGAACTTCATTGAAGGGCGTTCTGTTATGATTTTTTTTTTTGGAGATGGGTATAAGCGAATTGAGAGAAATTATACTATTTTTTTAATATTAATATTTCGCAAATTTTTGTTTTATCCCGGAAAGATGTAGCTTAAAGTATACTTAGAGCTAGTGGAAAATATTGTTTTAAAAATGTTTTTAATAAATATAAAGTTTTAAACTAATAAAAGATTGTAGTATTAAATTATGGAAACATTTTTTAAATCGAATTTTATGTAAACCGATGGCTATCTTGTAATGACTGTTAAATTTAAAATGCAGATACTTCTGAAAACGATGCGGTGCTGGGACACAACTCCCCGGGGGAAAGATCTAGATATTTAAACAGAAGAAGCAGCTAGAAGTTTAGATGCAAAATGTATATTTGACGATTACGTAAATAACAAATGGTATTCAAATGCACGTTATATTGTTTTGAGTATAATGTAAATAAGTGTGACTTCATAGTAATTATAAATATATTTTTTTATTTATTAATAACAAATAAAAATACAATATTACAACTAAATACAATTTTTTACATTAATCAAATACATATATTTACATTAGCGTTTCCCATTACGTAAAAGAAATAAACAATTCTTGTGTACATAATGGGGAGTGACGTGAATTATTAGTAATTTATTGTTTAAATCTCGTGGTATAGTGGTAGATTCGTAGACTGTAAACCAAAGGAAAGGCCTAAAATTCGTTCTAAATAATCTGTCAAATGTCGATTTCATGAAATAGTTTCCTATTTAAATAATACTCAATTTGATATCAAAGATTATCTGATAAAAAAAAGTGCATTATTCCATTTGGCGATTCATAATTACTAATTAAGAGGGTCGATTTTCCTAGCATGTAACAGTCGGCGATAACCGACTGTTGCCTGCTAGTTAGTATTTATTTTTCGAATGTACAAAAAATACAACTGTTGATAATTACACAAATAATAATCATACCGAAAGTGAAACGATAAATAAACATCAATTGTTTCCAATTACTGGTGAAGAAGTAAACATAATGCAGTCCATGTAGTACGCAATGCGGAAGCAGAGTGGATGGGTTTAAGCATGCTGAACACTGAACACTAAACATGTGTAATATGTATCCAATGGATGGATGAGTAGCGAGTACTGAGCACTGAGCACTGAGCACCCCTGGAGAGCTGGAGAGTCGGGACTGGGACAGACAGGGACAGACAATTGCTTGACGAAACAATTACCGCAATGATGGAGAGTTAAGTACTGGAGCGGCCGCGGCCTGCGAGGAGAGGAATCATCATTGTTTGTGTTCTTCCCTACAAAGTGCGGTGTAAAAATTAAAAGCCTTTATTATCACTTTCACAACAAATAACAGGAAGAGACTGATACAGAATTCTAAATTACAAAATTACACGAATAATATCAAAATTAAAAATTGCACTTATTTAAAACGTTAAATTTGTTAGTGAAAATTATTGATAGAATTTCATTGTAATTTATTATGGAAATAAACACTTGCACCCATTTTTTTACTTTTGTAAATGATTATTATTTAATAATATAACATGAGTTTTAATAAAGTGTTTTTGAAAATTCCCTGTTTTGCCATTTTAAATGTTGTGATAGTGAACAAACAAAATATTGGATTTTTTTTTACATATATTTCTAGATGCTCCATGAATAATGTGGGTAATTTGATAAGTTAATTTATCTTAACGATATAGGCGAAAAATTTCGTAATTTAATAAATAAACTAGACCAAGAAGTATGATTGATATAAAAAAAAAATTAAACATACAATAAATAAATAATTAAAATGATGGCTGCTTACGTATGATACATAAACTCAAGTTTTGATAGAATATTTCAACTATATTTTACTAAGTACTAACGTACTAACTTATGAAACAGGCAGAGTCTACTGAAAACACTGATATGACGAATAATAATAAAAAATAAATCAAAGATTTGCGTACCAACTACACCACCCGCCTTGCCGTCGACGGTCGACGTATAAATTAATTTTCTTTTAACCGCTAAAAGCTCCTACCAATAACGAAGATTTAAAATAGTGATTGCTTGTTGTATAACTTTAATTCCCTATTCATTTCTGATATACGCAAAACCCTCGTGTCCCAATGGAGGAGGTATGATATAACTACAATCTTAATTAAGTAGTGCGTAACCATAAAGTATCTACGAATAAATAATATTATGTAATACAAAGCTGTTTAAACAATGGGTTAAAATTAGGTCTCGAAATTAATTATTATGTCGGTTAGGTAACGTAAAATAACTGTTCCCGTAACTTGGAACCAATGTTGACACCATTTTATATCTATATGCTCAAGACAAGATATAATATTGAAGGAAGAGATTGTAGCGGAAATCTCCACGCCACGGTATAATGATGTCCCGGGACCTGGTCCTGGGCCCCGATTACAATTGAAAGATAACAGGGTTATACACAGTTTCGGTACGAAAATATTAAATATCTTAATCGATAACCCGCGATTGAACATGCTCAAAAGTGCATATATATATATATATATATATATATATACATATATACGAATATTCTATTTTTAATGCAGAAAATACGATTTCATTTTATAGACAATTGAAAATAACTTCTCAAATGATAAAGGTTTAAATGATAAAAGTTACAGCTCTTTTACTTCACAAAAGTCAACAGATGGAAGAATTGACGAAATGTGGATGTTAAAACATGGGCAGAATGGTGAATGTTACACAGTGTCTAAAGTGGCCACTTAAACCAGCCAATGACAGGTCATAAGCCCAGACTTAATGTTTTCCCTCTCTGTTGAAATAAATTAAAAAATGAAAATAACTTCGTTAACTTCTTATTGTAATGCGGATCGTGACACATACATAATATCCTTATCCAGGATTAATATCAAGGTCTTAAAAACTCAATTTTCTCGAGTTGATGTACGAACCATCATATTATAGATTTAAATGTGTTAAATACACTAATATAAATAAACAAAACGATACATCACGAGAAAATTTAACTAATATCTTTAAATTAGCTAGGTAATATAAAACTATATGTAATAGATATTTATATTAAAAGGATAAACTTTTTCAACCATAACTAGAGTCTGAGACACGAGAAACTATTAAGTAACATATTCATACAAAGCCTCCATCACGGCTAGGTTATTAAACTTTATACATAAAACAATGCCGCACAGAGAGAAATAAGTTTTTCCATGGTTTTTATTGCTCTCATCGAAAGTAAGGGCTTTGTGCGCTATAATATGCTCACATGTAAGTTTAGTTTCTTGTGTGGAAGTCTACAGCGTTTAATCAGTTTATTCAAATGAGATTAGTGACCGGTCCATTCGGCTGCCGCACCGCAACACTACAACACTACACCTCCCACACAACACATTACCACTCTCCACAGTCTCCACCACACTTGTTCCTCTATACATTTTTCTGCATATTATCTATCGGGACGCATTCTCGCGACTTCGAGTATTCAATCAGAATGTGCTGGCAATTTTGAAACCTCGGCAAAATATCTTTCTTTTTTACTTTTTTAAACATTTTTTTTTACAATATACATAAAAGGTAAAACAGAGTATTAAATAAATAAAGGATAATTACATAGCAATGAAATACATATTTACAGTAAAAATAGTAACAAAAAATCCCACAAAGGCATGGCCTGTTCGTGGGTATACAAGAATTGTCTATGAATTTTTGCTCCTATAATAAATAGACAGTTATAATATTTTTGTGTAACATAAGAAAGAGAAAGTTATTTTTAAATATTTTTATAGTAATTAAAAAAGGAAATAAAAAATCTAAAAAAACATTAAAATATTCCTTATTATTAAAGGGCAACAAAATATATCATAGAAAAAAAGAATTCATATCTTTAGTTTGAATCCTTCTGCTAAATATCGCGAGGGAATTATTGTTCGCAATAATTTAACGAAAAGGTGGCTAATAATGAAATTTCCGTTCGTAAGGCCACCGAAGTTATTAGATATCCATTACAGTTCAAGGTATTTTACATTGAGGACATTATCAAATATAAAAATACTAAATATAAAAAATAGTACATACATCCAGTTAAAGTTTTTCACAAATATAATGAGAGAACATGTTACACAGTAAAGAGAAAAATAATATATTATATAAGACATGAGAAAAAAAAGAGCTCTTAAGAAGGTTAAGGGATGGGGAAAAAGAGTGGAGGAGAGGGATTTTCATAATATAGTTGACCAATTCAAAATTTTGATATTATAATAAAATAAACATAATTAAAGGAACATAAACTTATTACACACTGACAAATGTTTTATTTTACAGTGTTTCAAAAAGTTTTTTTGAAGTCACAAAATTTTGTATTAAATATATCTAAATGGGGACAAAGTAACTTAAATTTGGAGCAGCTACGATAAATAAATGAGTTTTGAACATATTTTTTTTGGGCAATAAATTATTTAAAAAATGAACTTGTCGTGTTGACTTTACGGGACAATTGATTGAAATACGCTCCAAGAGATATGGACTATTGATAAAATTGTTTAAAATTTTGAAGTGGAAAGACAGATCAGAAATGCTTCTACGTTTAGTAAGGGAGTATATCATATTCTATCATTTTGATTTTAGTTAAGAAATATTGAAATTCTTAATTGGCGCTGATACGACTCGTGTCAAAATGTGTGTAGTAAAAAAACACATAAAAAATAGTGACTATACATAAAAAAAAGACACCAACATATGGTATGCACATTATTTAAAAATTGTATTCTAAAAACACGTATGCCCGTTTTATTTATCTTAAAACGATGACATTTACATTTTTTAAATGTGTTACAACATTTTTGAAACTCGATTAAGAATGAAAGTTATATAATATTCAAAACATTTACCCAATAATTATTGAATATATCATACGTGTTAAAAAAAACATTTATTTTAATTGATATGTAAATGAGTATAAAATGAAGCCCATGACTGCACAACCTGCATCATTTGAGATATTATGTACTTAATACAAGTGGATACATTGCCACATAACTACTTCAGATATTTGGAATTTATGGCTCCAATTACATTAACAGTATGGCTTATTGCGCCGAATAAAAGTATTCAAGTTACACAATTTTTAGGCTACCATGTTACATGCTAATTATTCCAGTAGTATTTTCAAAACCGTATGCAAGCGTAAAATTAAAACTGTACATGATTAATTGTATTTTGATGCAATTTAAATTCGTACTATAGATGCCTAAATAAAACCAAAAATATACACGGAACAAATCAAATATAACTTGTATTTATGATTTTAGAAGGGAGTGTCAGATTCGTTACGATAAGATGTTCCAATTTTATTCGAGCATACACACTGAATGATACGAAATAACGGAATGCTCTGAATTGATTTTCCTTCTTTTTTTAAACAATGAGATTTGTGATTTTCATTTTTTTACATATTATATCTACATCATTCCGGTAAAAATCTTTTCATTTGCCCTTTTTTTAGTGATATTGAGAGCTTTAAACTTTTTAATTCAAATTTATTTATTTTACCAAAATAACATAAAATATGAAAGTCGATATATTGGTACAACATTTACTATTTATATTTACATGAACAATTTTACTATGTATTTTTTTTTGTTAATTGTTATGGTTTAACAAGAGAACAGCCTAAAAAGCCTTAATAAGTTCATGAATATGAAAACTAATGTAATTTTCAATAAATAAAAATATCAAACTAGGAACCCTTGAGATTCGTACGTCGATGGCAAGATGAGTCGTGGGAGTCAGGTACTCCAGTTTTGACTATGAAACCTTTGTAAATATTTTATTTCAATCTTGTCGGGAAACAAATCCGGCACTACGCGCAAAGTGTCCAAATGCACTTACCACTACCACTGCACCATATGGTGGTAAAATGATTTCGGTACTCTAAGTAATGTGTAATGTATAAACTTTTATTATCAAGGATAACCCAGGTAAAAATTCTAAAATGGGAATCGAATATATATAAATCGGCCTCGTGGCGTACTGGTTGGCGCGTTTGCATGCTATGCTAAGGTAGGTAACGAATTCGATTCCCAGCAGAATCGACGGGAAATATTTATTGATAGGTGTCTTTTTTTTGCAACACTGTAGGCCAGGAGACCCAATTTATTACAGTGTTGAATTATGGTACAGAACACCCAGGCTTGAGAAAGATCCCATTATTTTTTTCTGTTCTCATCGGGAATCGAACCCGGAACCTTCCGTGCGTCAAAAGTCAAGCGTCTTAGTCATTACACCGCGGAATGGCGCCTGAAACGTATGACTGATCAAGTTACCTTCAAGTAGACAGTCGAGATACGCGGAATTCGATTAACCAATCCAGTGCCCAACGCACCATCGGGTGCGCATATGGATATTTATTTATTTTGTTTATTAACGCCCAAAAGGCATTTACAAAAAATAAAACTGAAATACATGCCTATATACTAAATAATAAACAGAATATATAGAAAAAAAAAGTGAAATTAGTTAAAAAGGATATGATAAATAGTTTTACAAGGTAAAAAAAAAAACAATAATAACAAAGGTATGCAAGAAAAAACCGTAAGCATATAAACGAATAATGCAAAGATATAAGCTTATGAAATAAATTATGTAAAGCAAACAATATATAAAGTGTTACGGTAAGCAAGAAAGACATTTTTAAGTTAAATTAATAAACAAGCGAGCATATATTATCACGAAAAAATAAGAAATAAAAATATGTATCTATGAAATGCGTATTTGCCAATACTACAATGCAATTTGATATAATAGTAAAAAATAAAAAACAAGTATAAGGTAATAAAAATAAACAAGTAAGTATTTTTTTTTAATTTATGAAATTGAATTGTCAATAATAGTTTGACGAGCAGCTACAAATAATCTTGATATTGTGGACTTATAAGATGGTAAAGAATTGGACAGAATGTCTGCAGCCGTTCCATAAGTGTTACCTAACCTATGCAGTCTCGGTATCAATGAATTGTTTTGTTGGTTGGAAGAAGTACTGGAGCAATGAAACAATAAAGTACTCCTAGTGTTGACAGCTATGATGATGATTATTATTATTACAAGCTTATTTCAGAATGTCAAACATTACCTCAATAGAATAAGATGGATTGTAATAGTATTGAAGGGTACAATGAAAAAGAAAGGAGGAATGCAGTAGTTCCTATCCTTAGTCCTTGCCGGTTGTTTCTATAGCCAGTATAGCCTAGGAAGCCTAGGGCATGAGAGCACCATCAACATCGACACTAATGAGATCATCTCGTGTGACTCTATTCAAATAACACACGGGTTCAGTTCCTGACAATAAAATGAATTATACATGCACTGAAATTATACACGTGTGAGCAAGTTACATACAGGACAACATTTCATGTAATTTACTAAAGTGCAACCAATTTACTGCACAAGAATTTCGATCAAATAGTTTATTATTATGATAATGTTCTTCAATAATGTTCTTCATCTCATAAGTGAGATGAAGAACATTTTAGAGAAAGGAATACAGAAATCCAGGCATCCACAGGGTTCATGACCGCCTTGAGTCTAAAGGGGCCAACGTCGGATTTCGTTTTTTTTTGCCAGCATTTTGTAAATGGTAGAAGTCAATAAAAAAATATACATATTTAACGATTTTATATACGCACACATATGTGATAGCGTTTTTTTTTATTGATAATAGTTTCAAACACCTACATTATAACATCAGAAAAAAGTTGTAAAATTACTCTCCTGTAATGTGATTTACGACATTGGCCTTTTTAGACCCAAAGCACAGAAATATTATTGATAAATCTGCCTGCTCCAAGAAGAAATATAACATTTTTAGGCGTTGCCTACACAGGTGAAATAATTCAAGTAGATGAATCTCACTCGCATCGATAAAGGTCTCAGCTTTTTAATTTCACAAACATCAACAGATGGAAAATTTTTAGAGATAGGTATAGATGTTCAACGCAAAATAGTGAATGTTACACAGAGTGTAAAGTGGCCTCTTAAAACAGCCAACGATAGGTCATAAGCCCTATAGATATCTGGATTTCAAACATTTCTGGGTTAATATTAACAGCTCTCTAAGGGATTGAATAAAGTTCTTATCTACAAATATTCGGACAAACTCAAAATATTGTTGACAAATTGTTTGAGTTAATGAAGGTTGGGTTTATATTAAGTTTATTTAGGTACCTATGTAGATGCAAAACCATAATTTTTAAATCAATCAAATATACGACTCGATGAGTTTTCTAAAAATTCCTGGACTGGTACCTAAAGCGCAAGACTAATCATTTTACCTTCATGTAACAAAAATGATCAAGATATGCTGCGATTGGTGTACCAATGCAGTGCCCTGTGCACCATTAGGTGCGGAAAGGGAACGATGATGATGATTAAAAACGTATGTACATAACATTACGTAAAAACATATAAGTAAAATTTAAACTTAACAAAAGTATCGGTACCTACGTCATAGATGATAGTCCCGGTTTGTGTTTTCACAGGAGTATCCCTCTAAAAGAAGATTTTTTCAAATAAATTTTCACGTTTAGATTATTTATCGAAATACATTTGATTTTTTGAACCATTTTCAAAAAAAATTAAATAACGCACTATAAGAAAATGAGATGAAATAAAATTAGTCATCAACCCTACCATGGGACCACAACCCGGTATACAAATTTTTAAAAATCACCTACTTAAATTAAACATCATTATACTTCAACAGACAGGCAAGTCAATACTTATTATTACCAAAGCGTTTATAAAGCCAAAGTCAGCAAAACCGATGTTTATGGTTTATTAACCCAGCACTGCACTTATTCATGATAATCCTACAGAATTTTAAAACTAGAAACGCGGACTTACAATAAAGACTATTAAAATTAGAAATAATTGTCAAAAAATTCCCATGAAAATGAATACAGGTTACTGCTTGATGTCTCTCGTAAAATTTTACTTGATTTTCGTTAGGTTTAAGTGCTTTCGAATTCTATGTAGCTATTTTTGCGGAAATAAAAGCACCAGAAGAACTAGCTAAAGGTTAAAGGAAAGAGCAAAGTGATCAAAAAATTCCTGGGTAACCTCAATCACAAAAAGCGAATCAAATCAAAAGTAATTAAAATAAATAGTTATAAATCATATCTTAATTATTATTACCTTATGTATTTGTCTTATTTTCTATTTATTCCAATAATTCTTTGATTTTTTAAAGTGGATTATGTATGTTCGTAACTACATAAATGTATCTAATTTATGTTTTTTTATTTTTTGGAAGTATCTAATGTAATTTATTTTTTTGGATTAAAACTCTTAAAATTGCTTTCGTATCATATTATGTAATTATTATCTTTATATATATAATTCCTCTGTACGTGTGATGTCACCGTACTCCTCCCAAACGGCTTAACCGATTTACGTGCGGTTTTCAGAGAAATATAGATCTTTGCGCTGTGCGTGTTCGTAGATATTAAAATTTTCAATCGAATATTTTTTTTAAATTAGGAGCAAAAGGGTTTTATTTATCGATCTACCAGAGTTGCATTCGAGGAGAATGCATTTGCAAAAAAAATGGAAAGATGTTGTTTTTTTGTGTATAAAAAAGTTTGTTTTTGAATGTTTACAAACAGCATTTGTTTTTTGTGGATCTCAATCAGATTCTTTCCTTAAATTCCTTATAATTTCTACCCATTTATTTCTTTTTATTAGATTTTTGGTAACACTAAAATAATATTAAATTCAATACATTTTTAAAAATCGTATTCCTACATAAGTACACCACTTTCTTTGTGAGACGACCGGAGACGTTTGCAAAAAGAATGCCATATTTGAAAAAATATTTATTTTATGTTTTGGAATTCAACCATAAACCAGTACCTACCTGCTTAAATTCAATCTTTTTGGAATATCAACAATTTTTAGTTTTGGAATTTAATCACAAACAAGTACCTAGATGAAAATTATTTTTCCAAGATGATAGCAGGCAAGCCAACGTTCGGGCAGGACAACGGTCTGTCGGGTCTGCTAGTTTATTATATGTTACTATGTTTTTTACTTGTTCATTATAATTGCTTAACGCCGGCATAACCTAAAAAGCCATTAGTTAGCAAATGTGTAAACAAATGTAATTTAAAAGGAATAAATTAAAACGGAATATTTATTTATAAAAAAAGTGCAGATTTTTCCATTTACTCTTTTCATAACTCTCTTTTCTAAATTAGCCATTCGCGGTAAATAACGGGTGGTAAAATGAGACAGTTCACACACTGCTCTTAAATGGAGTAACATGCATGTACACAATTAACAAAATAATCGTAATTTATTTATGTGCTAAGTACAAGAAACTTTCCGTCCTCGGGATGCGGACACTCGCGCTCCGTCAGACATGCTTCGGGTTTAGTGGTTAACTGGTTAATTGCCCGAGCAGGTGTAATAACTAACGGGTTTCAAATGGTAGCTCGACACCATAAAGATAATCACTGTTCAGATATTCTCTTTACACAACAAAGATTCTAATTAGGCACCTTCGAAAAGGTTACTTTTCAAAGATAGAAAGAACGGCGTTTTTTATTCCGTCGAAGCTGGAAACTGGAAAGAAACACATACATACATAAAGGCCCCCCCTTTACAATGGAAAGGTAAGACATTTACCGATGTTGTCGGTAAAATCAACTTGAATTTCTATCCAATTTTTTTATTAGTTTTATGATATTGTGTATAATACAAAAAACTATTGGAGTTGACTAGGTTCAACCATAGATGAATTTCTACAATTCCCATTGTAATCGGTTCTAGGAGCGTCTTCCGATCATGCCTGCAGATATACTTATTTATCTACACAATATAATATTGAATAATAGATTGGCAAAAAAATACATATTCGAATATAATATATCTACATACATAGTATAAGTAATAAATAACAATTTTCACCGCATGTGTAACCTAACTGCTTAATACCGTGCGTTAATAACTGAAAAACTTTATAAAATTTCGTTGATAACACGTTACAGACAGCGAGCGACAAGTCCCTTCCCAACCAATTTTTCGATAGATCTCTTTATTTTGTGACCAATCACCGAGTTTTTAAATTTGAACGAATTCTACCGATTTAAAAAAAAATCGTAGAAAATTACGTAGATAAAATCATTTCTAGTTTTTGACACAATAACCTCCCCCCCCCCTCTCATGGCTTTCAAATTTAGAGTTTGGCATAGCTGACCTCATATTACATACAATTATGTATATTTTCAATAAATCTGTCGATGGGTTCTCGATCACACGCCAAGCTGTCAAAATTACCCAAAACGTCCAAAACAGTTTACGGCCGCGCCACCAACAATACTTTATACATACATAAAGACATGCAATCAGATACCTACTGCTGAAATATTATGCACCCGAAGTAAGTAAAAGATTCTGCATTCATAACAAAATCTTCGCAAATGTTCACATTATGCAAAATGTATACAGCGTCGCATACGATAAACATAAATATTAAAGATGTTGTGTTATCAACAGGCTTAAGTAAGTCCTAATAGATTGGCATTAATGAGTAATACTTAATCTAAACAGTCTTAAAATCTACTTAAATTTACAAAATTTATAATTAAAAAAAGGTATAAATATGGCATAATCTAGGCGGCAATGGCAAGTGTGACATCGCGAGTCAGGAGAGACAACACCGCTTGCTTCTTAAATTCCTGCCCTTGCTGTAGGAACACATCGACAGTACCGTTTAGTGAGATTTCGTTCTCTATTCTGAGGATCCTTGGCAGAGGGGAAAATAATCCGATGTTAGTTTTATAATTTCCCACAGCAAAGACAGGATTGGTACGCAAGTTACGGCGAGGTACATTAAGGTTTATCTGAGCAAGGATATCATGGGCTATACAGTTAGATATTAATTTGCGCAAGAATATCAAACCAGCCAAAATCCTTCTGAATTCTAAACTAAAGATATGAAAGTACTCTAGACGATCATAATAGTTGATTATGAAAGTATTTGATCCGATTCTAAAAATTATTGATTTTAAAAATTTATGTTGCACCGATTCAATCCGCGTTATATGAATATTATGGGTATATAATTAAATTCAAGCAAACTACGAACAAATGATTTATACAATGTAATTGCAATTTTCGGGCTTTTGAATGGCTTAGATATTCGCAAAATAAATCCACAGATTATGGACGCTTTCTTTGAAATGTGGTCAATGTGATGGTTGAATTTAAGTTTTTTTATCAAAAAGTATCCCAAGATCTCGAATCGTCTCGACGTTCATTAAAATTGTGTTGTCGATTGAATAATTAAAAAGATTTTTTTTATTTTTCTTGTGAATTTAATAGACATACATTTATTTATATTAAAAAATAAGTCGTTTTCATGACACCAAGATAACAAAGAATGTAGATGTTGTTTATTTTACCCATGCACAGTTAATTAAAAGAATGAAATAAAAGCCATTTTATGACCCTGATACTTGTATATAAAATAAAACATAAGCAAAAATATAATATTTTATTTTCAATTGAATAAACAGTTGATATAAAACTTTACATCAATAAAATCAATGCATATTACTGCAAAAATATACGATTACATAACACGTTAATTGCGGAATTTATGAATGAATGATCGAGTTAAAATAAATTGACGAGTATACTATTACGTATACTTAGAAATTATCAGCATAAGAAAATATTGAAACCGCAAACCATATTATGTATTTTTCTGAGAACCAAGCGAACACGCTAACGCAATGGGGAAGATGAGGGAGCAATGGTCGCTTCAACGAAGAAGCGGTACAAAAATGCAGTGTAGGGTAAACCACATCGCTAAATACTTTCGCGTTCATCGGATGCTGCTACAAAATCGGCGAACCCTTCGAAGAGCCAACACCGATCGGTACGAAAGAAAAAGCCATAAACGGCGGACCTGACGGACCGGTCTTAGGGTCACCACAACGTGTTACTCACTCCTCACTCTTGCATCATAGCTCGCCCGTTCACCGTTCACAGTGAGAGACAGCAGGTAGAGAAGGAAGTGGACAGAGAAAGATATATTATTATATCACTGGTAGTTGGTAACAGGGTAGTTCCTTCTTCTGTAGATCACCGATGTTATTAATTTACTCGCAACATTTTTTTTGCTAATCGATAACTTTATTATTAATATCGTTTAACTTCCCGATTCGCAACGAATTGGTGCAAATACGTCGTATTAATCGTACAACCAAATTGTATACAAATTATACCTGGATAACTTTCGACACTTACATTTTGGAAACCAGTATTTTATAAACCCTGGGGGAAATTACAGTGAACTGAAAAAATCAAATTTATATTAACACAAACAGTAACTTCCGCTAAAGTATTTATTCTTTGTACTCGAGGTTTTAAAATAAAATAAATAAATATATAGATATTTTACATATGCATTTAGATAAATAACAATATATCAAATCGAATTAATTTTAATATTTCATTACCATAAAGTCTTAAATTTCTAGATAAAGGTTCTGCAGTGCAGATGAGGAAACACCTACATAATAATATGTGAATATAATGCTTTAATCATAAAAGAAGGCGCATCCTCGAAGGGGACCACTGGTTAAACCTGAGGATGTTAAAGAGCTCGCCCCTAATAACCCGATACTTTGTGGATCTGGGATTAGAGGGGGGGATTTAGCAAAATGAGAACTCTCGCCTTCCACACAGTAGCTAGGCTCTTTAAAGTCCTGGGCTTGGAGGGCGAGAGCTAATTCGTGGGGACCCGTCACAATAGATCTTTACAGGTCGCAGTGACGTCAGGAGCTTATGTAGCACTGACCCTCACATCAAAAAAAAAAGAAAAAGAATAACATAAAGTCGTATTAATCATTCTCACAATTTTATTTTTAAAATGTTGCTGCACATTTCATATTACTAAAGACACAAATGAATGGTGCAACCAAAACATTGAGTTATTTTTACATGAATAAAAAATTCTCTTTCATATACGATTAATGATGGGGAAATATTTAAGACAGCGGTCGTCAGTGGAAATAAATAATGCATCTCGTTGTTGTTCGTCATTTCAATCTTCGCTTGACGCTTCTTGACCTAACATCCCGACCCGACCCAGGAATCCTCCGTCGATTATGTTGTGGATCAGTCGTTTCATAATCTTTATCTAAATATTATAAGATATTAAAAAAAACTCTTCGGTAGGTATAATGAGAAAACTTTGACCAAATAAAATAAATTTATGGAAGCCTTAGAAAATATATTCATGAACGATATTGTAGCAAGTTTATCTGTTGTTTTATGGCTAAAGTTTTTGGGTATTGGAAACAAAAATGATAAAGATAGCGAGTAACTCGGTGTAAAAAAAGGGAACTTTTATATGAATTGTATCGGGCAAAATTACAATTGAAATCGAATTAATTATAGACGAAGATAAGTTTTGTCTGGAATTTAATAATACGGCGATGTAAATTGCACAGCTGTGAACTTATTTATTGATCGGTCAGTAGAAGTAGTAGTGGTATTAAGTAGCAAATTAATTGATTCTCAATTAAAGCGGTAAATTGGAATGAAAAATACAACTTAAAATCTTTTGAAAGTATTTAGACATGATTCTGATAGCTGTATTACAATAGAATAAGTACTCAAATACATAGTCACGGGCGGATTGGAAAAGGCAATGGGAACTATAGTGACACGTTGAGGCTTTACTTTGTTACCTTAACATGTCAGCAATGCCATCCGGTGTATATTATTACCATAAAAACAGAGGCAATAAGTCGAAATGTCCACAGCAAACAAATTTTAAAGAAAAAATAAAGACAATAAACTTTTCATCGGGAGGTTTATTTTGCTTCAAGTTTTTAACTCGTCTAGCTAGTGACTACTAGGCCCGCATTAGGGTGGAACGAAACTAGTTGATTCTCTCGCATTTGTAGGCATAGCATGGAGCGGAGTTCGTCGTTGTCGACGCCGTATAAGAAGCCTCGTAGCAAATAGAACTATCATCCCTTAGACACTATGTACTAAAATGTTATGGAACGATAAATGGTACAATAGGTTACGTAGCTAATAAGTACTATCATGTTTTATATTGTTTATAATATTAGGTTTATAAAAAACAAAAACAAATCTTTATTACTTCTAAAAACACCAAATATGAAATAGCACTATTATTTTATGCTAACTTAATCCGGAGTTTAAAATAGATTAAAATAAAAACTACCGGAGATTTCTCGAATAATTTAGACGTTTTAAATGAAGGCTAAATAATCAAATCGTTAAATTGAAAAACGGCCAAAATACGAAATCAATAATTTTACAAGGTAAATAAAAAAAACATACTACTGAAAAAAAATGCATGATACGAATTGACATTTCATTGTCACAGTATCAAAACTATAAAAATAAAACAAGTTTGACTTGCATGAATTTGAATGACTCCTTAGGGGGTGAAATCGAGTCTTTTGTCTACAAACGTTTGGACAAACTCAAAATAATGTAATAAAACCAACTGGTCCAAGAATAAGTTTAAAAATTGGAAAATTGTTTTCAGGCGTTGGATAGTATGTGAAATAATTAGATCAGATAAATCTCTTCACAACAATAAAGGTTTCAGCTCATTAACTTCACTAAAATCAACAGATGGAAGAATTTAAGAAATATGGATGTTTAATTATAGGCAAAATTGTGAATGTTACACAATGTATAAAGTGGTCACTTTAACCAGCCTATGACAGGTCAGAAGCCCTGTAAATGCCTAGACTTCCATATTCACTTATCTTAAATGTTCTCCATCTCCTCTGTAATTTGTGGATGTAATTGAATTTTATTCAGTGTTAGTAATAAAATAATAAAACAGCGTTTATCAACAAAAAAAAAATTAAATAGACAAAAGATAATTAAATTTCTAAACGATAGTAAAATAGATAAATGCAGTCACTATAATATATTATTACTCTTTAATATTTGTGCACAATTAAGGATAGCATTCTCCTGAGAACACAACATCTCTCTTCTGTAGTCTAAAATAATACGAAAAGCTATTTAATTTACAAATTTCCTAAACTGCACTTAGCACATGATGTGGCCATCGATCGTTATAAAATAAAGCTCGTAACTCGTAACTCGTAATGATCTACCGATAGCCGATACGCATGTCCAATGTCCACCACTAGCTGTCATATCGTTTGGTATGGAAAGATTGACTATAATAAACCTGAGATAAGTCAGACTTTATAATACGAAATAAAAATGCCTAATGCAGGTTCGTGGGACAATGGAGATTATTTGGTCGGTTCTCATAAAAAAAAAACTCTGACAGCAATAATAATAATCTGACAAATGATTTACTAGCGGGCGAGATTGAATGTATTTTAAGTTTATCATAACGATGCCGAATGTGGAATCGAGATTGATGGAATTCTTTCATTACATAAAATACCCATTACAAAAGTATATATACGTGCATAATATTTAACGCAATTTGAGATTGGCTTCTAAATTTAATTCCTTTTCAGGAATTCACCCCCTAAATACTCGCTTGCATACAAATTGATGTCGGTAAAATGTATAAAACGTTCGCAAATAAATCATTCGCATGCACTTGGATGAACCAATACAGGAGGAATGTTGATCGATATGCACTTTCAACACACCTGGAATAAACGTGTGAATGGATAGCCACACAGGGAACTATTACAGTAACAAACAAAGAGGAAGCCCTAAATATTCTCGCAATATAATTATGTATTGTGTACATAAAATTTTACTTTACGTACCTGCAGGATAAGCGCATATTAAATTTCACACCCATAGAAACACCATCTTACTCTTGTTCCTCGTACATATGTGCCTAATTGACACCAACTTCTCGAACAATCCGATTTCAATTTAATATTTGTTTAATTTATTAGATGTTTGCTCTGACGTAACGCGGATCGAATTTTCGATTAAACAAAATTAAATTTTAATGAACTTTTTTAGAGGCTTGTCAGCGAGTTGGAATGAGAGTATATAGAAGAAAGTTATGAAAAATATACTATAACACCCAGATCAATTGAAAAAAACCTCCTTGAATTTTTTCTCGCGATCGGCCTAATAACATGGCATATGCCTTGTAAATGTCTAGACTTCTATATTTCCTACTCCAAAATGCTCTCCATCTCTGCTGTAATATGTTAATATCAGTTACCTTTCTATCAATGTTCAACGGTAATTATAAACTTCGGCATCACAACAACGCAAACGTGACACGTGACACGACGTATTGAGTTTGCTCGAAGGCAGAATATTTTAACAAAATGGTAAATTTATCGCCTTTCTCCGAAAGCGGCTTGAGATAAAATCGTACACAAATCAAATTCTCCACATTTCGTAGCACATTATTATGATTTGAAAAAAGATTACGAATTCATTGAAACTACGGTAAATTGAAATCTTTTTTTATTTTTTTATAATACCATCGAAATAGAGGTTATCTAAAATACAAAGAAAAGCTAATTTATACTAATTGTGTTAAATTAATGTAAAGCATGCTTATTCTCACACAACGAAAGCGTGCCTTAAGATTTTATTTCAAGTGACATCAGAAATCAATACTTAACCCTTACAAAAAGCATTGCGTGATGTAAAAAAATGTGTAAACTTTTTAATATATGGCGCCCTTGAGCTGATTACAAAAACCGTACGCAATAAATCATCCCACCTAGATTATTATTATTATTGAAAGAACTATCAGCAAAATAACTATATCATCTCAATTGATCATAAATAAAGTCACATAAACACACAATAATTTGTAGTTAGGTAATTCATCAATCACATAAAATTTATGAATGAATTTAACTAATTTGAATTTAAATTGATTACGCGCGAGATTTGTCACTTTTTGCCGAAACAGAGAAAAAAGGAAATTCTTAGTAAATACGCGGTGCGCTGTGCTGTGGCTTGAGTCCGACCTCCGCAATATCCTCTATCCGCCATAACCGCTCTCCGCAGTCCGCCCGAGACGAGATGTTTTATTATGCGGTTGGACGACATCCGCTGGCGCTGCGCCGGTGAGTGGTGAGTGAGGTCCCGAGGTAGATATAATGGAATAATACAAGTTATAAATATTTCTACCGCGTATTTTTAAAACGTACACTATAGACACAGGTAACTATGTTCGAATATTTAAAAGGCTTCTGGTGCATACGCTGCAATTGGAATACAAATTGCAGCGTTACATCATTATTATTTTATTACATTAGATATGGTCCCGAACGCGAGTGGTTTTAGTCAGATTTATTTAACTAATAGACTTGGCTCACATTAAATATATTTTGAAAATATTATAGGTTTCTGTCTAATACCTATTATTAAAATGTATATCCGTATCAATACGTGCATATAATATGTATGTTAAACTGAAACATGGTAAATAGAAAACCAAAGTAACTTGTATGTATAATATTCTCATATAACAAGATTTAACAGCAACATTCTAGAATGTTAAAAGCTTACCTAATTAACAAATAACTGCCAAACTTTTGAAGACGTAGTTAGAAATTATTGCCTCTTGCTGTTTTTGGGAAATTATGTACGCTCTAAAGTAATTTCGCAAAATTCATTTACACTAAGCATACGTCGTATATGGTTGCCACGGTTACATATAATAAAATCATAACAAAAGCTGATTTTTCGTCATTATAATTTGCGAAGATCTGTACTAGAAACGTGTAAGGCAATTCGCCAAGATCGTGTAGATATGTTATATGAGCTAAATGAAATGTTTGTTTAGGGATTCGGTAGTTTATGATAAGAAACGGCTTTCCTCTCTGGACGGGTCACCGAGGGACCGGAAGTCTGATATATCTCGAATGGTTTCTGTTTTCCTCTTTAGTATAAATAAAGCCCTTTCCAGCTTACTAGGTTCTGACTACTGACATCTCACGTAGGTAACAAAAAAGTTTTGCACAGACTTTGTCGTGTCGCTTTATATGTCCATATTTTTGTTTTACTCTTCACGTGTATGCCAAAAAATGTTTCGTTCAATTGGCGTTTATTTACACGTTAAGTTCCAGCGATTTTATTATGAATGAACTAGTCTCACGCGAATCTCCGATTTAACTCTCTGCAAAGCAGACGTTATCGTGAGTGTTTAATATTGGCCTACCACAAAACGCCATGTTATGCACAACCCTGGAATGTAAATCTTTAAATTTTTCAAGGGCTTCGTTTTATTGCCACTTTTATTGTTCATAAAATTAATTATCGAAGTTTTTTAAACTCAAAGATATTGTTGATACGAGAGATTTATAGAAAACATAAAATAAAAAGACTGACACTGGGCTTAGTATTCCTGTCATAAAGTAGCGCTTCGGTGTCATAAATTCTTACCGAGAAAGACATTGTATGAAAGGTGCATACATGAATAAAATAAACGTAAACTAGGAATCTATTTGACGATGCTCACATTTGAAAATATTTTTTATTCAAAATGTTTTACTTTTGTGAAAATTGTTGAAAAGATCTAGAGTACACGTCGGCGTCGTAGCGTTTTATTACATTATACGAGCACATAATACAATGATTTACCTGAAAACTCATTCGGAAAAATCGTGAGCTGAAAAAGGTAAACAATAATTTGTGCGAACCGTTTACAAAACGGGCATGTAATTTTTTATGATAAATCGTAGCAATAAAAATATACAATTATTATTATCACGGATAACTTATATGGCGCCTTTTTAGTTTTCGCCTCAAGGGCGGTTTATTAAGTGGTTCAATGAATATTAATTTACTTTTGACTTAAATTTTTGATTTACGTAAAACAATTTATTTTGTCATCGACATGCTACGGATTTATTTAAATTATTTAGAGAACAAGTGGGTTTCAATTTAATTCACTCAAACCGCAAATGCGCGTTCCTCGAAATTAGTGCGCTATTTGCGTAGAGGTATAATAACTTTTCCTATCGCCGTAGATGTAGCTGATCTAAGCGTAAGATGTCTGTCAGCTATTTTATCTGGAATGCATAGTTCTTTTAAATATTCCGGAGCAGAGTTGTGTATTGACTTATACATGAGCCAACAGTTTGTAGTCCACCATCTGTGGAAAAAGTAGCCAGTGTAATTCCCGAAGTAGAGGAGTGAATGACTAAACTTGGATATTTATTGGTAGACCTGCGTAGATATTATTACAATAATCGACTATAGACATTACAAACGCATTTATCATTGACGACATACCTATTATATATTTATATATTGTATATACCATCTATATAATTTTTTTTTATAAATTTATTGCATAAAATGAGTATACATATTTAGTAACAGGGAATCTATATAAAACTAATAAATATAAAATGAAAATGGAGTGTTCTCTGTTTAGGATAGTCTCTATCTAACATGGCTCAGCCTGTTCTAAGATGGAGATTTTTTGTCTTTTAAAGCATAAGTAGTTCTATACTAATATAACAATAACAAAAAAAAACTTAAACTACCTAATTATAAATGCCTAGCTAATCAAATGTTAGAAATTAAAAATCGTTATCATACAAATATAAAGTATATATATGTGCAAAGAACACATATTACTTAAACATAAATAATATAGTATAGTATGTAATAAAAAACAAATATAAAGTGATGAAGTACCAATTATATAAAGTACTACGTTTATTGATCTACATATATATTTTTTTTAATCTCTCGCTACGCTATTTATATGTGCAGTTATTTTTATTTTAAAATTTGTTTTACATTTTGAGTCTTATGAAGTCTTTAAATGATAAAGATACGAGTAGTATTGATATAAATACTATCTTCACCATTCCCTTTCCACACTTATGGTGCATAAACAACTGCATTAGTACACCAACCGCAGCCTATCCTGATCATTTTTGTTATTATGCCTGAAGGTAAAAAGATCGGTCTTTCGCTTCAGGTAATACAATATAGTAAGAAAAAAATACCTTAGTGTATCGGGTGTTGATCGATTTAAAAGTACAGTGCAAAATAAATGATATTATATTTGAAAATAGTTATTTTTAGATATTTTTGAACATTTTAGAATCAATATAGTATGTACCTATGTTTAGAGCGAAAGAAGTTTAGTCTAAAAACAAGGAAATAATTATGTAGTTTGATTTCGGATTAGGTACTTTATTATTATTTGTGTATAGAAAAGTAGTTCAGATGTCAAGTTATGCATCGGGGGGCAAGCTTATTGCTGCAGTTATCTATATAACTTCAAATATTGACAGAAATGGTAAAATAAAATTCTGTTCCGGGGTTCGAGCTGTCAGTAGGGTCTCAGTGAGTCACATCTTGCTGGAGCATTTCACCGGCAACACTACTGACTAGTCCAACTCGTTAGCGCTCACGTCGCGAACCCTGGACAATGGGATCACACTCATAACGGTGTGATCACAGCATATAACGAGAGGATGAATGGCGAGTTTTTGGGACTTTAAAACCAAAACCAACAAGGTAAGGGAAGGTAATCCCGACAGGAAATCTACCAGAGAAGGCAACGGGAAACCACTCTGGTCATCTTCTCCCAGGAATCACTACGTCGAGTACATCAATAAGCAGTCGTCCTGGCTGCCAAATATAAAATTAGCGCAGGATAGATAAACATGCTTTCGCTGTGGTGATCGCCAACGTCCGGGGGACTAGAAGAAGATTATAGGACAAAATACTTAATCTTAAAAATTTAAGTGACAACGCGTATCGACAGCACTTTAAGCATTCCGAATTGGTCGGTACTGTAGCGCAATATAAATTTTTCGGAAGGGTAAGTTGCTTCTTTCGATTCTTACTTCTCCATTTTAGTGCTGCAGAACAGCATTTATTAATTATTTTAGTAACATGTTATGTATAATTTTAGCTACCCAATTCTAGAGACATTTCGGTGGGACAGTATTTTTTTATACAGGTTTGTATTACACATATACTTATGTACATAAAAAATACATTTACTATAAGGTACCAGACAAGTTTTTTTTCAGTTTTTTTTTTAAATTACCAACGATATTAAAAATAATAGGTACAAATAATACTTTTAAATATCAATGACAAGCTCAAAAGGTAAACGACTTATGCCCGTAGGCAGAATTAAAATGCAAAATCGTTACTTTCGTATGATCCCAAGAAGCCCAAATTAGAACACCAACTACTAACTCGGCGTATAGATCATACAGGCCTCTGTTTATTTATAAGATTAAACAGTATACAGTAACCCGCACGTGTTCTGTTACTTGCTAGGCGGGAAAATGGGAGCTTTTACGACTCGTAAAACTTTCAATACGTCCAATCGTAACAGTTTTGCGACTATTATTTGACCAAACCTATTTTATTTCCCCGCGCGATATTTAAAATTAAACGAGCCGAAAATAAAATTACTCCACCGATTAAATTATTTAATGAAAAGATAATGCAAGGTATAAAATTGTAACAAAAGATTCGGATAAGTAATTCTTACTTTTACGGTACACTCGGTTAAAATTAAAAGCGGGAATTGTTAAAAAAAAATACTAAAAATTTACATTTCCTACAAGATAATCTTTCAAATAAGCGTAAAAAATATTATTGGAATATAAAATACGTTTTCATTATTCCGGAGAATTTTCTTTTGGAGCGGTGAAACATGGTATGGCTATTCGGGAGTTCAAAATATAATCAAAAGGAAATCGTCGAACGGTGATTCAAGAAACGATGTAAAAAATAATGATTGTTAAAAAGCAAAACATGGATACCATATACTGAGATACACATAAAGTAATTTAATAATCAGAATATCGAGAGTAAACGGCGGGTTCAGAATACTGAAATGACAAAAATTAATTGAATACCTATATATATCTAGATATAATGCTGTACCAATAACATTAACCATATTAGCATCGCTGATTTCTTAGCATTCATTTAGGATTTTTTGTAATGTCGGGGAAAATATTTTTAACCTTGTAGCTTTTCATAACTGAGAAGCCTCAATATGCGGCGGATTTATATTTAATGTCTTCTGGCTAAACAATATTAACGGAGCGCGCGCGTGTGTGTGTGTTTGTGTATGAGGGTGGTTGCGTGTGTGCGGTTGTGGAGTACGGAGTCAGAGTGTTTACATAAATATGTGCGGAGACGAGGCTAAGCTGGAATTATCCATCATCACACGTGTAGGACGTTAATTCACATCGCACTCGCGGCGAACTTCTGCCTTTCCCGGAATCACACATCCCTTTATTTGAGAAGGGTTTTTTCGAAATCTTAGCCGATTTGTTCCTAAGTATCACGACTGGATCTGTCTTTAGTGGGTGTATTTCTGACATTGCATTAGCTAAGTGTTCAATAAGACAAAATTACATGAATTAGTATACAATATTACTTAGTTAAAACACACATATTTAAATAAAAACTTGAGTGAAACATACTTCATATTTACTACATTAATCTTAATTTCTAAAAAATATATTTTACTACTTTATATAAATATTTCGATTGATTAATTTTATAGGAATATGCACAAAACACCTAAACAGTGCGAATTTTAGATACATAACATTTTGAATTCAATCTGTTTTGCACGAGAAACCCTATGGAAGAAAGCCTCAAAAAAGTATAAGAAAAGTTACAAAATATAATACAAGATAACAGTGAATCTTTTAAAGGCGGGGGAAATCAGACACTTCGATTATTTACCGCGGCAGGTATCGTAATTAAAGAATCGTTAAGCTACGCTGAAATGCAAAGCATTTATGTAAGACTAAAAACTGCTAATTAGCGGATCATTAATAAAGTAAAAATGTTTCATTCTTCTCGCAGAAATACATTTTTAATGAGACTGTTCTGATAAAAACCAAAAGGTCCCAGGTAATTTAACAAAGCAACTCAAGTCCTTTGCGTTTATTTTTACTCGACGGGATATCTTTGAGAAATCTTATTATTTATAAAACAGAAAAATTATAAAATGAGTTAAATGTTAATACTATTTTTCCGCCGGATGGATATAATTAGTGAAGCAAATCAAATCACACACTTTCCATTTATCAAACCCTCAGTTTTGGAATCAGATTTATATAATAATATTAGTTTATTAAAAAAATTACAGTATTTTTATGTAGTATTTTGATATCTCTGGATTATGTGTAGTCTGCCTAACTAAGTATAACCTGTTTTAAGGCAGACATTGTTTTGTTTGGAGCTAAAAAAACAAAACATACTACCTACTAGTGAATTTAGTATATAATTTTACAATATTGTAATATTATTTTTCTTGTTTTTAATTTTTTTTTTATGAAATATATTTTTAAAAAAAATGTTCCGACTTCTCTCTACCCATGCCCAGTAACCATTTTTTTTAATGCATTAAAATGAATCCGGGTCATGATTTTATAATGATCGGATATTGTAAATTTTGGGATCGAAAAACCAGACGTTTTTTTGCCCGAATTCAGAGTTTGTGGTAGACCCCATGACCCATCCTCTAGTTTAATTCCTGGTAGTATTTGAGTGTTCCTTTTGTGATTTAACGCAATAGTTAACTGTTGCAAACGGTTCATATGGTTCTATGAATATACAACTGCCTTATGAATATACAACTGCCTTATGAATATACAACTGCCTTATGAATATACAACTGCCTTATGAATATACAAATGCCTTATATCTAAAAGCCTGGATTCCTCAAACAACTCATCGCAGGGGTACCTGAAGGGTTTTTTAAATTTTATTTTGTGAATTTTTTATAGATAGATTTTTGAGCAGACTCGAGAGGTTTTAATATTGATTTATTAGTGCCTTCCCAACCAATTATGCCATAAGTTATAATTGAGTCACACAAACTATAATATGGGTGTTTAGGTTTAATGTTTTCTGTCCATTTAAAGTATTTATCAATAATTATTCCCAAATATTTTATATGATGTGTTGATTCTAGTATTTGAGAGCGTATTTTTAATTTAAGGTAAAGTTTAGGCTGTCCCACTGTGGTTTTACTAAATGTTATGTATTTTGTCTTGTCAACATTTAGGGTTATACCTATAACATATTATTACCTTTAGTTAGATTAATATTGCTATTTAAGTATTAATAATAGATATATACAAGTACGAAAAGCGCCCTAAAAGTGTTTTTTCATAAAAACGGCGCCATATAAATTAGCCAATAATTAATATCAATGTGAAGTTATTACGTTTGATATAACGAGTGGGCTTTATCGACAGTTTTCTAAAAAAGCATAGAAATATATACCTACCCAAACCCAACGTGTACACAATATTTCGATTGATTGACAAAACACAGCGAGTAATATAAAACGATAATAGCAATATTGAAATTGACCGCCCGCTGTAATGTACCTGGTACTCGTATCTACCGTTAATTGGGCAAATTCAGCGGGAATTTTCCACTAAAATCGACTGGCGGGAAATCGCCTCGGATTCCTTTAAATAGGTGACTGTTGATCCATTATAGGCGCTATGTGCGAGGAGTTAGTAGCCAGTAGCCAGTAGCCAGTGCGCAGTGTAGCTGGAAACCAGGAAGCAGGAATAATGCACCGCGGCTGCGGATGGATATACGAGTGATATCGTTAATACAATAAGCTAACGGCAGATTTGTTGCAGATGACTGCACGTTGAATGCTGGAGTTGCTGGAAAATCGAATTGTTTACTTTTCCAATGAATTGCCCAACATCGATAGCAGCAAAACTAACAACACAGAGTTGGGAAATTTTATTTGATGATTTTAAACAACCAGTAAAATACAGTTTCAACATATATATATATAGTAGGTATATGGGAGCGCTTTTACAATAGCAACCGTGGAATGGAATGTCCGAGATGAGTATATAAGTGACTGTTATTCCCTGAGAAAAAAGAATGACAAAGACTTCCCATGAACAAGAACCTCGATAGATGACCTCGAGAATGTCTTAGAATCTGATCTTTAAGGTATCATAACTGCTATTGTAAAACGAGGTTAAAATAAAATTGATAAAACAAAATGTACAGCATAGATTAGAAATGACTTAATTTTTAGGACTATTTCAAGACTAAGTACCTACATGTATAAAGTAAATTAATAAGCACCTATCTAAGCTACTATCAAGTATATTCAATCTTACGTTAATCAAATGATTAAATAATATATATTATTTATCGATTATTTCAATGAGAAACATTAATTAAACGCCATTTTGATGACTTTGATGAGTGTGGAATAAATTTAATAATTCGAAAGACGGCTTGTATTTCGCATAGTACGTACTATGTACAAAGCTAATAATACAAAATCAAGCATATCGTAAAGCGGAAATCTATCTTAACCATAATAGCTAATATACTTTAACCACAGACGAGTTGAAGAACAGTTCGTTGCGGCATAGACGCGAGATTCGAGACGAAGAAACTATAGGTACCCTTGTACGTCGTATGTCGTATGTGAAGGTAGTGACATGATTATGGCTTCATGACGATGTTTGGTCTCGAGTTCACCCCGGGTTGGTCAGTCGGCTCCAATTACAATGTCATGTATTTATGGGAGAGAAAGTGTGCTAGCTTATCGGTAAAAAAAACCTTTTTTAAGTTATAATAATATCACAACTGAAGAGCCAATTAAATTTTTGAAGGCCCGTGATCTAGAAGCTACCTCTGTTTTGTTATTAATGTATATACAAGCCTGGATTTTATATGATCTGATTCACCACTCATAAACGTGATTGTCGGTGGTGTTGAAAAGAATAGGCAAGTATTTAATTTAATTTTAAAACATTTACCATAAATATTTAGTGTTGAAAAGGTATTCCAAAATACATAATAATATTGCTTAAAAGTATTATTTAACAGGACATATTGGGCCTTACTTATAATCTTGGCATAAAGTTATGTCTAGACATAGTGGTAGAATAATGATGGGAATACCAAAAGTATTATATTGGTAGAATAGGCCCAAGATCTTTAATGGGCGGACGTGAGAATATAACTGCAAAATTTCAAATTTCGGGAGACAAAAAAAACGTTATTATGAACCCAATTATTTAGCTACAGAACTCATATTTTGCGAAATGGTTTATTATTTACAGATCATCAATTTCGTGTGTGTAACCACATTCGAGTAACTTGTACAAATAACAGAAATATTCCAGATGTACTACTTGAAGCATTAAAGATGGGACAGAAATGAGTCTACTTAGGTATACTTCTAGATAATCTAACTTATACTATTTGTTCCACTCAATGAATGATAGAAATGAGTCTACTTATATTTTTATTTATTTATTCCGGATAATTTTCACAGCACCATTTTTGTGGAAAATCACCTCAAGGGCGCTGTACAATAAACATCCCTACACGTCCTGCAGCTACAGAGCGCATAGGCGGTTGGGATTTTAGTTCCCCTTTTCCAATAGTACTGAGAGTATCTTGTAATATTTGTGCCGCTGAAAATATGACACGAATGCGCATACTTATTTTATCAAAAAAGTTGTTTATTTATGTTTTTTGTAGTCGTACAGGTGTAGTGTTTATACCATTGATACAGACATACACGAGGAACATTTTCTCATACAAATCGCAAAATGATCAAAAATGCAGTATATCCGCCCATCAAAGATATTTTACATTGTACTACAAAACATCAAAACTGCACCTACGCCAATAACATTTAAAAAAAATTCAACAGCAATATCGAAGTAATAAGTCGGCTCTATCAAATTAGATTATGATAACATATGATTAACCGGAATCATTTTCAATGATAAGTTCCTAGTACCTACCTAAAGATAATGAATTCGCTATTAATTTAATTAATGAAGGTAAAATAAACCATTTTAAGAAATTATTTAAAATAATCATTGCATCAGTTAAAATATTACCTTAAAATATTTTATAGTAAAAATAGATGTGGCTATTAAGAAAAATTTGCACTTACCACTTATTACCAAATTTGAAACTGATATTGCATGTTTCAGGTTAAGCGGTTTCACTCAGTTCCTGCCATTCTTTACTCACTGTAGCCCCCATAACAATTTAAATAATTACGTATTTGCGTATCCAAATTGCTGCAAAACTTGTAAGTGAATAGGGAAAATGTTAAATCGATGGACACAAAGCTGGCCGACACCATACGGCCCACGTGTAGCGGCATGCAGCATGCAACATACATACATACAATACCTTGCACGAGAGCGTTGGGTAATACTGCCCTAGACGAGAATAATATTATTATCTCTATCTTTGTAGGCTGCAGTTAAGGTTTCCAGAGCTATAATAGTCGAATTATACTACTGCATCCTGGATATAACCGTTCAATTCCTGCACGGAATCGCATATCGAGAAGTGGAGCGCAAGTTTATCGTTTGGATTTGTCTACAGAAACAAGCAAAGAAAATTAGTTAATAGAGAAAGTACACTCCGCTTTGGAATGAGTAGAATATCCGATTCACCGAGTTTTAATTCTAATATTTAATTCCCGAAGTAATATTCGGGAGACGACACAGTCCGGAGATGAAATTTCCAAACGGGGACACGGAACAATCCGGCGCAACACTATTTACCAACCAACCTTGGTTTTGTCCAAATCTCTGTACCGTGAAATGACGGCTTTCGTTATTCTTTGTTGCTTAGATTACGCAGCACGTTTTGGTGAATCTTACTTTAAAAGGAAAAACTCTTCGAGTGTGGATCTGCGCATCAATAACTCCGAATCAGAAGAACGGGGGAAAACACGATACACAAGCAAAGAAGTATGACTGTGAGCGGAAACTGCGTAATTTGATATAACGTGCAAAATGAAAATGTTCCTCGTATTACAACAGGCGCCGTTTCAAAGCAATTTACCTATCGGTGTTTGCAATCTGTAATGATACAAGGGATTATTTTTATTTAAACTAACAACAAACATTTAGAAATCCATCACTATGATATAACTTAATATATATATTAAGCTAAATTTCAAACACTGTAAAAATTGATTTTAAAACATTGTGAAAAAAATAGGCACACCATTACAGAAAGATAAAATCCCGATTTAGGATAACCAGGATGTCTTAAGCACATACAATATCGTCAATAAAATCGCTCACGCTGACAACATTTTCGCTTCGTTATAATTTCTAATTTGTTTGTTTTACGCTTCATACTAAAAGGCTGAAGAAGAAATTGGATTATTGGGCGATTTCGCTCATGATTTCAGGGTAGGTACAAAATTTATCACTATTTAATGTTTTTTATGATATCTGACACACAAATATAGGCATTACTAAGCATTTCTATCATAAAAATGGGAAAGCTTCTGGCTGTCGCAGTGATTACGAAATGTTTGGGTGTTACAGATCTGTCGTAAGACGTAGCATTCGATTGGCATACCGGGAGTTCATTTCCAGCATGGAAAACAATATTCTTCAAGATCCGAATACCTTTTGGGACTACATAAGGTCCCAAAAGGTGGATGGCGGGAATGTTGACTCCATGACATGGGGTGAAAAATTGGTTCGGGGTGCAAACATAGCCGAGGCATTTGCAGGTCATTTTAAAACAGTCTATAGTAATGAACCTCCGCTTCCTGATCTTAATATTGCCAAGCAATGTTCACAGACCGGTGCACAGTTTATTGATGTTCAAAATATCAATGAGAAAGATGTGGCCAACACCATTAAAAAAATGAGTAATACTAATTCTCTCGGCCCAGATTTTATTCCTACATTCTTCCTAAAAGGTTGTGTGGAACTGATAAAAAAAAACACTTTGTTTTTTGTATAATCTTTCTTTCAATACTGGGGTCTTCCCGGAAACATGGAAGACGTCAAAAGTAACTCCTATACATAAGAGTGGATCTAAGTCACCCGTAGAAAATTACAGACCTGTCGCTGTTCTTTCTGCACCAGCGAAGGTATTTGAAATTATAATTTGTAGAATCATCACTTCCCGAGTAGAACCATTTATTATTGATGAACAACATGGATTCAGGAAAGGCCGCTCGGTTGAGACCAATCTAATAATTTTCGCAAACTACATCACGGAAGCTCTGGACGCAGGACATCAGGTAGACTGTTCATATAATGACTTCGCCAAGGCCTTTGATACTGTCGACCATGATGTCTTATTAAAAAAGCTGTATGAGATCGGTTTCTCGGATGGCATGTTAAAATTAATGGCGAGCTACCTCCAAAATAGAAACCAATACGTCTCGTATGGTCTTTTTGCGTCAGATAGTTTCTATACTTTCTCCATTCTTCGTCTATTGTTGTTCTCTATTTTCATTAATAATATTAAAAATGTAATTTTGAACTCGCGTTTTCTGTTATTTGCGGATGACTTAAAACTATTCTTAAAGGTGACAACTTTGGATGATTTTCGTCTTCTTCAAGCGGATATATCTAATATATGTGAATGGGGAAGGCGTAACAAACTTAGGTTTAATTTTTCCAAGTGTTCGGTCACGTCTTTCACTAGGGCCCAAAAAACTATATTTTTTCGCTACAAAATGAATGACCAGAATCTGATACGAACGTCAAATGTTAAGGATCTAGGCGTTAGATTTGTGAGTACCCTGACATTTCATGAACACATAGAGACAATCAGTGGTAATGCATTGAAGATGTTGGGATTCGTTCTGCGTACTGCCAGGGTTTTTGAAAATACCCGCGTACTGAGAACTCTTTACAACTCATTGGTGCGAAGTAGACTCGAGAGTGGCTCGATGATTTGGGGGCCACATGAACTGAAGTACTCTCTTATAATAGAGAAAATCCAAAAGAAATTTCTGAGATATCTCTACATGAGAGAGTGCGAGTATTATTCTTGGCTCTATCCGACCGAGTTTTTCCAGGGTATGCTTGGCTACAACAGTTTAGAGACTAGAAGGAATGTGTATTTGACTACACATTTTTATCGATTGTTGCGCGGTATTGTCGATAATACTAAAATTATGATGAGCATTGGTTTGTATGTTCCTGATAATTACCTAAGACAGCGTCAGCATATATTGTTTCATATTCCGATATGCAGGACCAACCTGCCGATGGTAACAACATCGCTCTGGATATTGATCTGTTCCATGTATCCGAAGGGGTTTTCCGGAGCAGGATTCTCCTACTACTTTGACATGAATCTCTTTCATGTATTTTTTCTTATTTATAATATGTACGTATTAAATGTATGTTTGTAATGTATATGTTGTATTTAAATAAATGAATTGAATTGAAAATGTTAGTAGCAATATTACGGCATGTAAATAAGTGTGCAAACCCCATAACTACCGCTACGCTATCTAATAATTATAATGAATATCAAGAACATTGTTATGATTTATACCTATTCACTCCAGTGAAACAGCTTTTAATTCAATTATCGTACTTCGTACTATTGTGTCAAAATACAATACCTACCTCAGTATTGGGTAATTCGCCTTGGTGAAGTGTAATTCTCATGATGATAAGATTCATGAATAAAGATACGATAGATATAAAGCTTTTCAAAATCATAAGTGCGAATGGTGTCATTTTTTCATAATCAAAACTGATTGTTTGAAAAAAAATTAATGCCAAAAATACACGACCGCCATCAGATTAAATGGGTACACTGCAAACCAAAATTAAATCAATTTTTAATTTCTGCATTTTATTTTCGAATACAGTTCAAAATATAGAATAAATTTCATAGTTATAAGCACAAGGTTTATAACGCATTCAAAAGATTTTGAATACTAATAATAGGGTGATGCTTAAAAGACCCAAAAATTTTTTTTGTTTCTTTTCTCTTGATTGACCCTCCCGTTTTGTTCTAGCTAATAAGAGAAACTTAAATTAATTTTTTGAGATTTTTTGAGAAAAATTTAAAGGTCGCTACCGAAGATTAAAAAATCTAAAATTTTCCCAAAAAGTGATTATTTAAAAAAAATTGTATTTATTATATTTTTTATTTTTTTTACATAATAAAAGCTAAAATAAGGTTATAAGGTCCATATATGTTACTTAAAGCTAATTTTGTATCATATATGTGTTACAATTTACTTTCGGGATGTGAACAAACAAGAGGAAAATTAGACAAAAAACACAGATTTTTATAAAATGTCTTTAACTGTCACAATTTTAAAAAAAACTTATTACAGAATTAATATAAGCTTATATTAGTTGTTTAGAGTCCTTAAAAATATTTTGATGCACAATTAACACGTAAAAAACTCATTATGCAGACAGCAAAGTTGCTTTTTTGTAGTTCGGAAACTTTTGTCTGAAGGACTTCACAAGAAGCAAAATATACTGCTTCTGGTCTTCATCTAGGGTCAGTATTTTGTTGTACTCTTGGATTAAGGACACCCCTCTCTCTGCTGTATCATTGACTACCTTAAATTTGGATACTATCTCCTTACTTTGAATATATTCCTTGTCTTTGATCCAGTCTTCAACTTTTTTCTTGAGAAAATCGGAGCTTAATCCGGTAATAGAAAAGAATCGTTTGGTGTTACTAGTGACAAAATCTTCTAGATTTTTATTACCAATGTTATCAATGTCTACATTAATTCTTTTCGGGCAAAAATCAGCTCCTTCTTTCTTTAGAGCTTCCACCATTTTCTTCTTAGTTTCATTTCTCACTTTGTCGTCAAAAAATGATAAGGCGATAAGTTCCTCTGAGACATACCATAAATGGCCACATACATTATTTATTGCTTTTCTAGCTATGACAGGGTTTACATCCTCATACTTCTTTAAATCTTTGAGGAGTTCTAAGTCGTTTCTTGGGGCTGAACAAGCGGATGGAGCTTGGAACCAATACTTTATATAGATTAAGACTGTAAAAATACAGATTTCTCGCAAACCTTTTTCCTCTTGTTTTGTTAGTCTGAATTGTTCTCGAAACAAGAACATTTTCAGAGAGTAGATAGACTTTGCCATCCAACGTGCTCGGTGCAGACCTGCAGGATTTTTGAATGACACGCCATTTTTTAGTTCTCCTCCCAAAAATACAATGCTTAGTTGCAAGAGTTCCTTGTAATCATCTCTGGGCTGATATTCTGTCAATTGTTTCTTAGCAAAATTGATTATTTCATCTTTCACATCTTGGAGCTTTTCAATAGATTCTTCATCAGTTTCTAACGTCGCATACTCTTTTTTATTAATTAATTGCCAGTTTTTCTGAAATCTTTTGAATAATGAATTATCTGGTCCAGACGAAGGCCCAATTTCGTTTTGAACAACTGATTCCAGCATAATTTCCATAATGTGATGCCTACATGCTAGCCAGAGCATTTCCTTATCCATTTTCTGCTCAAGTAGAATACAAGCCCCTTTTCGAGACCCGGTATTAGATGCGGTTGTGTCAAAACTCATACTCATTACTTTATTGAGTAAACCCCATGAAAGGAGGGATTCATAAACTGCTGATGCAATTTTTTCACCTTCAGCAGACTCAAGTTTCGGAATGCAGAGAAGCTGATCCACCCCTTTACCAGAAACTAAAACTGGAAGTCGGTCAACAACTTCATGGCCTGTGAAATGTGAAAGTGTTTAGTGGATAATAATTTTTTGTAATATAAAAAATTACCACAGAAAATTAAATTGAATTTTATCATTTTTTATTAAATTTAAAGCCTGGTAGCGACCCCTAAAACTTAATGAAATCCAACAAAATTTTACTTAACTCCATTTTACATATGAGAGATCAAAATGGGAGGGTGAACCGTTGAATTTTTTAACTTTCATTTTTAAGCATCACCCTAACTAATAATCATAAGAATTTTAAGAACTGAATAAAAAGGTATTTGTGTTGAGTAGGGAATCGCCAGGATCTAAAAACGACGCTTTGAAAATAGAACACGCAGTTAATATCCCATTATAACCCATATTTCAGAAAATGCTGTTGTACTAAGTTAAAATAATAATTATATTTATATTTTCGTTTCCTAATTAATGATAAAATCATTTAACTTAAGAATTATTTACATGTCAACGGAAATATACTTATTAATATATAAGTTTACTTCACAAAAGTAAACAGATGGAAGAGTTGAGGAAATGTGGATGTTCAAACATGGGCAGAATGGTGAATATTACAGAGTGTGTAAAGTAGCCACTTAAACCAGCCAATGACAGGTCATAAGCCTTGTAAATGCCTTCTATACTCTCTTCTCGAAAATGTTTTCCCTCTCTGTTGAAATAAATTTAAATGTGAATAACTCCCTAGGGAGGAAATCCAGCCAGTCTGCAAGCATTTGGACATACTCAAACATTGTTGAATATATATTATAATTAATATATAATCAGCAGAGACGAAGAACATTTTATAGAAGGGAATACAGAAGTCTAGGCACTTACAGAACTAATCATCTCCCATTGGCTAGTTTTCTTGTTATAGTGGCCACTTTACACACTTTGTAATATTCACTATTCTGCCTTAGTTTGAACATCTATATTCCTTAAATTGTTTTATACGTTTTAAGAGTTTTAACCAGAAAAAAATAATAGACTGTACTTAATGTGTTGCAATATATATTGATAAATGCGCATTGATTTGTAGATTGTAGTATTAAAAAAACATGTATCATTTTATGTAACAATATTTTTTAATTTTTAAAAAATAACAAAAAGATGTTTTCAAAATTTCTGAATTAAAAAAATTAACAAAAATTTCTGCCTTGGTTTATTTAGTTAATCGAGTTATAAGAAAGATCTTTTTTAAATGGGATAGACTAAATAAATCATTTATACAAAATTATACTATACATATACGAGTATTATACATATTGTTGAAAAATTTCAACGCTTATCAGTTCATGGTCTACCTCTTCGTTCTCAAGGCACTCTCTTAATACCCATCCACAATTCCTCTTTCTTCTCTAACTCATATAGTGTCCATGCGGCTCGAATGTGGAATCATCTCCCATCCACCATCAAAGATGTTACTACATTATCTCTGTTTAAAACACGCCTGAAGAAACATCTCCTTTCTCTTCCTTAATCTATCCTCCTTTTCTCTTTCCTATTTTTTTCCATTGAAAAATCTCATTGAGTAATAGTTTTGATTTAAGGTAATTTATAAACAAATACGTTTATTTCTATTATTATATATCTTTAGCTTTTTAATCTTTATTTTCTATTGATTATGTCATGCAACTTAAATTATAAAAATAAAACTATAATTTAATTGGAAGAAATTGCCATTTGGCAATAAGCCCGCCAATGTACAAATAACATTATGTCCACAAAGTTAAATAAATATTGTGTTTTTTTAACACAATATTTCCAAAATATTCGCTTACTAATTTATATGACTAGGTGTGACGTTTACCACGTTTTGTAGCCAAATCGGGGGGGGGGGGGCATGGTTCGCTCTAGCGGCAGTGATCGTAATAATTCGTAACAACGAAGGTTAACCGGGTCTGCAGCCTGCAGCCTAAAGCAGCCTATTGTGGTTTGTGATACGAATAAGTCGGTATTGTTTGGTGCAGTAAAATTAATAAATACACGACCAGATCCACTAAATGTCCATGTCCAACGGTCCGCGTCCAGTCAAGTTCAACAAGACTTGATTCTCCGTCCCAGGAGAACTGACGTGCAATGATTCTGTTACATGGTGGAGTAGTAAATAATACGATTTGGAAATAAATGTAACATCCCGGAAATGATCTGAGCATGATTATCTATACTATCGTCTCAGGTTATTTAAAATTATATTATTAAAACCAAAAGACTACTGTTTCCTGGTTAGTGCATATTTATCAAAGACAAGTGGTGAGCGATGAAAATGGAAACTGGGAAGACACTATTCATATTTTGTGAATGTGTTCTTAAATTTCAAGGCAGGAAAATTATACAAACACATTATTTAATATTTATTTATAACGAAATTTAAAAAAAATTTAGACCTTTGGAATATTTCATTTAAATTTTTTTATATTTTTATTGTCACTTTTTTTTTAATTGCTCAAAAAATAAGATTCTTAGTAATTTAAATTAGACACAAAAATACGCATTTAGACGTAGACGGTAAAGGTCGTGTAAAGCGGATTAAAATATAACACCGAGAAGATATTAATAATGTACAATGCGTGACTTAGGATTACTTACCAATTAAAGAAACCCGTGCACATGAATGCAACGGTTTTGTAATCACAAAAAAAATAGAAGACTAAATTCATAAAAACATTGTAATAAAGAGAAACCGTAAAAAAAATGTGGTCAAACCAAAAACATTTTTTTTAAAACTTTGAGTCGACTTATATAAAAGAATAAAATAAACGTAAAATAATAGTGTACATGCATCGCTCTTTATTTAAAAAGACTAAAATATTATCATGTAACAGCTTTCCATACGAAAATCGTTTCTGATTTAGTATAAAAGAATTGGTTTTACATTTTTAGAGCACGAGAAACAAAATTTATCAGGTTGAAGATAATTTCTGTAAGCTTCGAAAAGCAGATTTATAAAATAGAAAATTTCAATCTCCAGTTACCTGTTAAATCGCTTGTCAAATAGCCGCAGCGGCAAAACGATCGACCGTTTAATCCGTATCGGCCGTTATTATTCCGGATGAAATTACTTATCCAAATCAGTCGGTGCCATCGACTTACCTGGAAAAACAAGAAAAATTAAATCAATCTATTATTCGGAAGTTTCAAAATGTTGTCAAGGATATTTACGTGAATATGTTATGTTAACTCAGCATTTTTTAAGTAATAATTAAAGAAAATTTACGAGGTAAAAGAAAGTAGGACATCTTGATAGTGTCAAAAGTTAACTTTGGCCATAGTTCGCGTGGAAAAAATGAATACTTTTGAATTGGTCGTTGTTTTTTTATAGCTTAGATAAATAACTACGTTTTTGTGTTTCTGACTTGATTGTATAATAAAGAAAAGTATTTCCATTTTATAACACCACTATTAAGTACCTGCATCGTCTACCTAGAATTATAGCTTCGGTAAAGAGAGTAAAGGGTCGCTGCAGAATGCAAGTACTGTGAATGTGGCGGTAGGAATTTCACTGATCAGTAGCCAAAAATAAGATTACTGCAGGTCCCGTAATTACTTTATGGTGTGCACGCTATAAAAAGCGAATAACTCCAGACTCTACTCTGACCCTAGCTCGTGTACTCGTATTAGCAACTGCCGACCACCAAACCCGGAGCGGGCGCGGGTATTAACGAACGGGAAATACTCGCAGTTGTATGCAGCAAATCTGAAACAATGCCAGTCGTTTCACTGTGGGAATCTATGAATAAACTCCATTCCATTACACGTTAATGTACTTCCACGGTGAAATCAAGGCATATAATACACCTTGTAACTGAATTTAAATGTTGACTAATTTATTATTGAAACAAATAATTCTCCACAGACGCGGGCGGCTTTCACAAACAGACAGAGTTCTTCATTATCTTCACATAAACAAAATGTTTTCATAGAAGTAAGCGAAAGCGCTAAATTTAGTTTTATAAAAAATAATTCACTCAAATATTGGGTCATTAAAATTCATTCACAAATTAAATATCAAAATTCTGTCTCATTCTGTCAAACTTACCGAGTTTCATTTTACCTTATAAATTTACGATAAAAATATTACTTCGATAACTCGAACGGCCCTTTTATCGAGAAACGAAAGCAAGAAGACGTAGATGAAGTCCCAATATATCAAAATGAAAAGCCGCGTATTATAGTTGATATTAATGCCTATGAAAGTCTCGCAGAGAAAGGACACTGTGATTTATATGTGTGACGAGGTTTTATTAAATCCTTCGTAAGGCTTCACACTTCGCAGTATACTGGAGGCAGCGGCGGCTTCATGTGCACACGCGAGAACTACGGATAATAACCCTTATATAGTCGGTTTGTGTAATATAATTCAAAGTTACCCTGAGTTTACATTGTTATTCTAAAAATAAAGAGAATATAGAAATCGTTAAATTAATTGTTTTCTCGTTTAGTAGTTACTATCGAAACATTCGGGTAGGCGCGAAACCCTTTTCCTATTAAAACCTAATAGGGTTCTACAGACGGTTGAGTACGCAAAACCACACCGATTTACTATACATTTACACCGACTATTTTATCCGCGTATATCAATAACACATTATTATTATTTCAATTATAGTACAGGGTTAGGCGCTTTAATGTTACCAACTTCACGCTGCTGTAGCAACCAAACAGTTAATGACAGTGCGCTCATATTTTGACACGTGTCAGTCTGTTATATTGTTAATAATTCTACTAAAGCATATCGTTTTACGTCACAGTTAAAAAAGGTTATCGAAATGGAATTCAAACTCAACAGTATTATTCGTGTGTATTTGGTTGGAAAATCGAAACCAGCCATTATTAATGAGCTACGACATTTACATGTGAACAAAATGCTTATGTATCGTACCATTTCACAATACAATGATACTGGTAGCAGAAAAAAACGCCATGGAGGTGGACATCCAAAAACAGGAACATCGATAGAAATGGTTCGAAAGGTGAAGCCCAGAATTCAACGTAATCCACGACAAAGCGCAGTTCGATTGGCGAAAATCTCAATGTGTCTGCTTGAGGGCGCATATTAAAAAAATGAACTACGATTGAAGCCCTACAAAATACAAAAAGTGCAAGATTTAACACCTGCACAAAAGGAGGTTCGCCTAGCAAGAGCAAAGGTGTTAAAAAACTTGCACGTTGGTGGCGAACTAAAAAAATTGGTATTTTTTAATAAAAAAAATTACGGTTCAGCAATATATAAACAAACAAAACGATAGTGAATGGTTACAGTGCAAATTAAAAGGAAATTTAGAGCAGCGAATTACTCTGCGAAAGCAAGCGCCTGCATCGGTTATGGTTTGGGCCGCGGTAACTGCCACAGGACGCTCAGCACTCGTTTTCATTAAACAGGGCGTAAAGGTAAATCAGCAAATCTACCGTAAATGATGCGTTGCTACCTTGGGCACGTAAAAAAATCGTAGAAACCATTGTACGTTTCAAGAAGACTCGGCACCATCCCATAAAGCCCGTGAAACCCAACATTTTTTTGCAATAAAAAGTTTCCAGCTTCATTTCATCACAACAGTGGCCTCCATATTCCCCAGACTTAAACCCAATGGACTTTTCCATATGGTCCATTCTAGGGGTCAAAGTATCAGCTAAGAAATATGAGACGGTCGGCGCCTTAAATATTGCTCTTCGCCGAGAATGGGACAAAATACCATCAGCCCACATTCGTGCAGCGTGTGAAGCCTTCTTGGACAGACTCGATGCTTTTATCCGCGCTAAAGGTAGCTACATCGAACAATAATATATTTTTTTAATTGAAATATTTTTGAGATATGCTGAAGTTTTTATATTAAAAAATCAAAATTGGCAAAATTACAATATTTTTAATTGGTAACACTTCGAGTGCCGACCCCTGTATAAATCTCGCTGAGGGTTTATTAGAATGATTTGTAATCTTTTAAATTTATTTCAACAGAGAGGGAATAAGTTTTCGAGAAGAAATTTGGAAGTCTAGGCATTTACAGGGCTTATGACCTGTCATTGGCTGGTTTAAGTGGCCACTTTACACACTGTGTAACATTCACCATTCTGCCCATGTTTGAACATCCACATTTCCTCAACTCTTCCATCTGTTGACTTTTGTGAAGTGAAAGAGCTGAAACCTTTATCACGTGGGTGAGATTCATCCGGCTGAACCAAATCACCTACTAGGCAACGCCTGGAAACAATTTTCCATTTTTTATACTTCTTCTTTTACCAGGTAGTAATTCAACAATGTTTGATAATGTCCAAATGCTTGCAGACTGGCTGGATTTCCTCCCTAGGGAGTTGTTCATATTTAAATTTATTTCAACAGAAAGGGAATAAGTTTTCGAGAAGAAATTTGGAATTCTAGGCATTTACAGGGCTTATGACCTGTCATTGGCTGGTTTAAGTGGCGGAAATCCTAGGAAATCCTAGGAAAGCCTAGGGAGGAAATCCAGCCAGTCTGCAAGCATTTGGAAATAATCAAACATTGTTGTAATCTTTTAAATCAAACATCATTTTAAATCTCCGTGTATGAAATAAATGCCTAATTTCATTCTATTCTGATGTCATTGATGTCATGATTGATGTCACTGATGTCATTGGCTGGTTTAAGTGGCGGAATCCCGGAAATCCTAGGAAAGCCTAGGGAGGAAATCCAGCCAGTCTGCAAGCATTTGGACATAATCAAACATTGTTGTAATCTTTTAAATCAAACATCATTTTAAATCTCCGTGTATGAAATAAATGCCTAATTTCAATCTATTCTGATTTATAAAACACACGTTAACCAAAAAAATGTTTTTTTCACAAAGCAGTTTGGTTGATGAACTAAATTTCCATACAACAATGAACCCACCAAGTGCTTTGTACTATAAAACAACTTTATTTAAAAAAAAACATCATATATCAAATCAGTGAACGCTATGTATTTTCCATTACAAAAACGATATTTTAAATTGATACAATTTATTATGTTTGTGAAATCAATTGAATTTTTAGAAGGTTAATCGAATTACAAAACCCACGCAGAAACGAAAATAAAATACTTAAATAAAAATATAAAAAATCTCAATTGAGAAATCGAAAATACCTGAAATAAAAACACAGTGGCATTCTAAAAAAAAAAACAGGTGTACCTACATAATTTACAACCATGGTATTTTCACTTGTGAGTTTCCATGCATAAACTACAAAAAGTTTAGGTTCATGTCCTTATAATAAGCACATAGTGTACATGAATATTCCAATGGTCTCACCAATGCTTCATGCTAACTGAACTAAGAATACTAGCTTTTTTAATATTGTAATACAATATAGAAATTATATACCATTTGATACCAAAACTTATCTATTTATCCATGAATTATTTATAAATCGATTTAAAAACTAACTTTATTATATCGTCGGTCGGCGTGCATTACCTCTAATCTACTGAATCATTTTTTTCCCCAGGAGACAGTAAAAACCTCAGAGTAATAATGCGCCAAGCTATAGAGGAGCCCAAACGTAGGAAAACCATTATATGACTATTGGGTATTAAGTTAGCTACAGTTCGCAGCAAAATAATGGGCCGTACTCAGGTCGAGAATTACCAAATAGATATTAATTTGCATTGTAAATACTTTTAAATATGTACCTGTGTATTTATTATTGCAGGGTTATTCCAATTTATTTTTCTATAATTTGCCTACATTTATTTTATAAAACTGAAAATACATGTTTGTGTTTTTTTTTTATTTATTTATTCATTTTATTCACAATATACTTATGCTACATTTATTGAGACGTAAATCCTAACTCCATGGAACCAAAGTCCTATGTTGAGTTTGATTGTTTGTCCGTCACATCTCCGAAACGGCGAGTCGTAGCGACCTGAAATTTGGACACGTCATTTTAGATGCGATTTCAAGGTTAACGTTGCTATTTTCGCGCAAAATTTGAATCGACCTCTACTTGATAAAAACTCAAACTTTATATAGATGCCTAGTGCGGCCCCGACATATTGCCCGTAATCAACTGTCATTATCAACAGTAAACATACTTAAATTCACAAATGTATCTCCTAAATTGAGAAAAAGTAGTTTCTGAAAGTTTTTAAGCTAATACACGTGTCGGGACAATAAATGCCAAGTTTTTAAGCTAATACACGTGTCGGGACAATAAATGCCAAAAATCAATGTAAATCATGGGAAAATATTCTAAATCAATTACCTGTGAAAACTATTTCCTTTAACATTTTTGATGCTCCTACTGCTGCAACCAAACATACTGCAATTCACCATGGTCGATTTTTATTTATTATAACGTAAATATCCAAGTTATTTACAAACAAAGCCAAGCACAGCTTCCGATCAAACCGTTATGCTTATGTTGTCAAAAAAAACAAAGTTGCCACCAATTTGTTGCTAAGCAACAAACCAACATCGTTTGCGTTCTATGAAACACAGTGATAGGGCTTCTCTATAAGTTCACGCATTATTACTCTGAGGTAAAAACTCTTTTTAAAATTAAATAAATCTAACACATTATTTACTTCGATCCGCGGTACTGGTCTTCTTCAGAAAGCTGGCTTACTATTTTATTGGTCCCAAGCGTATCGTATGATTAGAGAACATCTAATAAGAGATCGTTAGAGTTAAAAACGAAAATATATTTTTTGTCAAAATTGCAGATTGGGGGTAACGCACCCCCACCGACGATATTATATATTATGTGTGCATGTTCAGTAAAAACACTTGAATCAAATAGTATTTTTCAAATAAATATAATTTACATACTTCTAAAAAAAAACATGTAAATTTGATATCAAAGGTTAGTTACATGTCTGTGCATAAACTGGTTATTATTTTTAATTTATCGAGTTTGTTTTCAAAGGTTGATTATTATCATCACCATCATCATTCCCTTTCCGCACCTAATGGTGCATATGGCACTGAATTGGTACACAAATCGCAGCGTATCTTAAAAAATATATTTGTTACGTGAAGGTAAGATGATCAGTCTTCCGCTTCACGTACCAGTCCAAGGAGTACTATACCAATGTCTTATGTATTGTATATTGTTTTTGAACCATAGTAAATAAATATAAACGTATGTTTATTTTATTATTTTTTTTCGTGTGGAATAATGCGGAGTGTCTATTCCATGTACGCTTTTTTTCTTCTTTTTTTGACATTGTATTTAGTAATGTATAGAAAACTATAATTGACCTTTAATTTTGGTTTATTTGAAAATATTTATTTTTTGTTGTAATAGCTGTTGTTTTCTTTTAAAAAATAAAATAAAAATAATACAATGCAAATTTCGTAATTACGGAAATATGTATTTAAAATTAAGATATGTGTCAAGGTCGGGTACTGGTCAAATAATTCAAAGCAGAAAATAACCAAATACTTAAAATACGCCTTTGATCTTGAAAGTAAAGAAAAGTAAGAATTAGGCTTTCAAATTTCGTGTAGATTATAATGAGTACGATTAATTGTGAATGTTGATTACACTAGTCGTCGACCTTTCCGCGCGTATTTCCGCACGAAGGGAACCACACACCGAGCACCGAGCCTCGAGTCCCCCATCCGCCCTCGACGTCGTTCTCTCGGCTAAAGTCTCTTCTTGATTAGACCACTTCACTTGTCTTACCTATTAAAATATAAAAAAGGGCCCCGTAAAAACCGGGCATCTCGCGGGAAAGTCCCCCGAGCGCGAGCGGGAGATAAGTCCGTCGAGCGGGAAAGGGCAACAATAGGCCCCTTCCCCTCAAGGACCAGCCCGAGTGCGTAACCGTGTCGGATAGACATTTCGTTACACGAAATAAAAAAATAATAAAACGTTTTCAATAATTATTGATAAATTCAGAGGCTTTTAACCGCGGAGGCGTTAAACTACGGACGTTAGAACAGCGACTGATTAGGCGTAGGTACCGTGTATTTTTAAACAGGTTTCTCAAACCTTTTATTGGGTGCGTACCTACATAAACTTAGTGTTTTAATTATCATCATCATCATCCCCTTTTCGCAGCTAATGGTGCATAGGGCATTGCATTGGTAAACCAATCGCAGCGTATCTTGATCATTTTTGTTACACGACGGTAGCATGATCAGTCTCACGCTTCAGGTACCAGTCCAGGGACTATGAAATATTCCTTTTTGTAAAAAACCGTTTCCGGTGTGAAAACCCCTTTTTAAATTAATATTTTATTTCAATCATGTCGGCAATCAAACCAGAGACCTCTCGCGTGGTAGGCAAACGCTGACAATAACACCTCGAGGCCGACAAAATTAATTATTAGAACTTTTAATAATTGATAATAAATTTATGTTGCAGCTGCAGGATGATTGGTAATCCTGCTTCAATATGTACATGTTGTCAACTATAAATTTTGTAAATGGGGTCTACAATTTCAACAGTCCATGCGCTTAATAGCTGCAAGACTTGTTATAATCTATCTCCTATTTTTAAAAACGAGTTTTTTTTATTTAAATATCATTCAAACACTTTACTTCATTGTCAAATTAAAACAAAATGTAAATGGGGTTAGATTACTTACCGTCCGTGCGCACTGTAGCTGCAAGACGTGCTGTAACCTAGCTCCCATATGTTGAAATTTAAATATATCATAATTGGAAAGGAGAAACTAGAATACCAATTGTCCATGCGCTCTGTAGCTGCAAGACGTGCAGAGATACTTATTTATTGTACAGCGCCCTTGAGGTGATTTTCACAAAAATGGCGCTATACAAATTATCCAACTATGTATATATGAAATAATTATTTACATATTGCGATTTATATATTATGTGAATAAATAAAGTACGTAAAGGAAGGTAAAATCCTTATTTGAATGTGTATTTAAAAAATAATATCTTACATAATAATCAACAAGGAACGTTATTTATTTTTGCCCCAAATTACATGAGATTATCGAGTGGTTTTTTCAAAACGTCCCTCCTTTTTTTTCTAATGTTCCTAGTTATTTAATCTTCTAAGTAATGGCGTTATAAGCGCATAAATTATTACACACTTCTTCTATGTAGAATGTCGTCCCTATTCTCAGTCATTATTATAACTTTACTAGATCCTCGCATGAAACGAAATTGCCGATATAAATTTGAGACTATACAGTTTGAAACAATACACTTCCACAAAGCTCCAGTTTCGAGTCATGAAATATTCACACTGCTCCATTCTCGCGATATTTTTTTCCAGAGGCAAGCTTTCGTCGCTCGGAAAGTCGAGTCGATAAATCAGCGAAGAGCGCTGCCGCGGCCGGTCGCGGCGCAGCGTGCGGTGGCACGCCGCGCCGCGCGTCGCGCCGTGGCTAGGTATCGGAAACGAGAACCCGGTAGCCCAGTACTCGCTACTCGCTACTCTATACCCACACTACCCGGTGGCTACCGAGTACTGAGGCACCAGGTGCGCCGTGAACTTTACGTGACTTGTCACCGATCTAACCCCGTCCCGTGTCCTGTACGAAGTGTGAAGTTTTGCAACCAAACCATATCTACATACAGTTAGAACTATTGGAAATTTGGTCTTATCCCCTTTATTTTAAATAGACGAAATTGCTGATTTTACACACTCGCTCATCAACGTACACAATCTAGTAATATTTTTCGACAAATGATTTATTACATTTTATTGTATTTTTCTTAAAATTATTATTTAATAATAATTGAGTTTCTAGTATTTTCATTTGTTTATTTGTATAATTATTTATTTTTTTTCATTTTAAATTGTATTTTTATATTTATAAATTATTTATAACATCTGCATATGTAAAAGCCCTTTAGGAGTTAATAAAAAAATAAATGTTTTTTTTTTTTTGTTTATTTTCCCATACATATATTATTTACATAAAAATATAATTACAAAAATACACTTAAAAAATACATCTTAAAATTAAGCTATAACATGAATTGGAAAAAATGCCCTCAAAGACTACAGTGTCTGAGCGTGGGCCATTCCTTTTTTTAAGGATCAAAAAGTTTATAGCACATATATATGGTATAACATGACCATGAAAAGAAAAGAAAATAGTGCCTCTGTGCGAACTAAATTCTGCATCCTGGAACTGACAGTACACTATCAGTATGCATGTAGACAAAATTTATTTTACAAGGTGACATAAAAAATACATACTCGTCTGTATTTTTAATTTTAAAAAGTTTGCATCAGACAATGAAAGATAAAATAAGAATTAGATTGTAAAAATAAAAAACAACATAGTAAAACAATCAGTCAAAAATGTTATCGGTCATTGTTTATTTTGCGATTAGAAATTAATCGACGAAACTTTAAAATTGCAAGTGACCCTTTCTCCCATCTGACTAATACCCGTGTGCAGAGACAAACCTTAAGGTGAGGAAAGTACATTATATTGTCTTCACCTTCGGGTTATTCTCTGCATTTGAAATTAGAATGTACTTTCCTTACCTTAAGTTTTGTCTCTGCATACGAGTATAGGACCAGTTAATTAATGACGGTAAATTAGCATTTATGCTTTAGCGTTGAACGTAAAATGTTTTATAATTATTTTTAACCGAGGCGATAAACACAAAGTAGAAAAATAAACGTTACTAGCAATGTAATAGTACTCATAATAGAATTATAAACCATTTCTTTACTCTGTCTTCCACCAGCATAAATCATAATATTATATTATATGCAGTATGCAGCACTCCAAACGAACTAACCATAAGAAAATCTCGTGAATGTTAACTACTATGTATGCAAAAATAAACATCCTTTCATCAAGCGAGATTTATAATAGACATCAACGTAAACATCGAGTAACAGACATATCCGTGCCTAGTGCCTAGTACCTTGTACCCGAGTACCTACAGAGTCCGAGTACATAAAGAAAATTTAAACAAACTGGAGCAGTAAAACGAACATAAACATTTCAAAACACCGCACAAAACAGAGCAAAGGCAATCTCCACATCTGATGCGCGTCTATCAACTAAAGCAAACTTCGTAATCTCTATAAAGTTGGACAAAAAACAAAGTTTCCAGCGTAAAATTCAGTTACCAGTTACCAAACAACAATTAGCCGTGAAAACGCACGTGGTGTAATTATATGAAAAAACTTAAGTTTTATATCAATTGCTTTTTGCGAGCAAAGTGGCTAATGGTGGTTTAGTTAACACCCCTAATGGCTTTATTGTGTAATTCGTTAACGAACCAACTTTTGTGTTGTTTAGACACATCAAGTCAGAGTCGCTAGGCGTTTTAACCTGCAACTAAATTTAACAACTTCTGGTCCAAACGGGGAATAATAAACATCGGACTAGAAGCAGTAAGTTAATTAGCGAACTATATCTGCTGAAAGTAGAGCGGAATGACAACTCTTTGGGGCAAGATAAAAAAAAAATACGAAAAAGAAATTTACGACAGGCGACAAGTGAGTGCTGTGTTATTTAGGCACAACGGGGTGAATGCGGATGCGATAAAAAAACAATAGACTTGCGGAAACAAAAGCAACGTAGAAAACAGAAGCCAACGTTAAAGATTCACAGACATAGAAAAATATATCAAATATTTTCTTTCAACTTTTAGCATTATTTATTTGTAGTATGTATACAATTTTTAAGTACTATTTAACAGGCAAATTTTACAAGAAATTGAATTATTACAGTAGGTACAACATGCGTAGTACGAGAAAGCCTTCGCAGATAATAATTAACGGTAAGATGTTAAGCCTCGAAGGATAAAGTGGATGGTGAAGATGGCCGCTGTACAGCATATTATATGTATATTGCCTGGTGCGGCGTATCATCACGCTATCCCCCGGGGTTGTAATTAAATACCGACGGCACTAGGCACTACTCGCCTTTACCCTTAAGGCCGGTCCATACTCCACACAAAGGGACAACACTGTTTACTCAACCTTGCGATAAAATGGCAAAAATACGAACGTGAAGACAAATAAGGACAAAATGTTTGAGAAAATATGCTGTCGCAATCAGTTTTAATGTAAATATGCTTTTTAGTACTAATTTCATTATTTTATTGAAAACATTTATAAACGAACATGAATAGTGTGTAGGTACATATGTTTAAAAAATATAATTGATACAGTTAGTAATTTGTTTGTGAACCTAACAAAAATAATTGCGGACAAATCAAATATATTTCTTGAATAAGTTAAATCCGAATAAAAATAATTATAATGTGGACAGAAATTAAAAATGATGTTATTAAACATTTTCTAAAAATGATCTTCTAAAATATGTCTTATTCATTTTGTTAAAATTTGTTTATAAATTATTATTAAACTGTAAGAATTGTAACTTCAAACATAAAATTATAAATTCAGAAGATATCAATGAAACCATGTCACTAATTGAATTAACAAAAAATAATAAAAAACATTTTAAATAAATATATACATTAAGTACTTTATGCTCACCAAGCTGATTTGTTCGACAATGTATTTAAAACTTGTCTGTTACAATTTTATATTATTCTTTCACTGGGTACATGTTTTAATTATTAAAAAAAGTGTAAGTCGAATCTTTCCAATAATGTGTCTTTTAACTGGCTGTTGAAAGAAAAGGTGATAGAATTATCCGTTTAATCTAAGCCACCTTTTGTTATAATTATGTGCAATTTTGTGAAAATGAAAAAATAAAAACACGCATTAGATTTCGGCTAATAAAAACGCATCTTGAATTTAATTATTACTCGCGAGCTGGATGAAATTATTCACCGCCATAACAAGGGTGAAAAGCCATAGTAACACTCTTCAGACGCCAATTTGTCTGACATGACGACATGACAGACGTGATACGTGGGAAATCCTTAGTTCTAGAGAAAATTAGATTTCGTGTTCGCACCAAAAGTAAGTTTTATATATAATTCAAAATAATACTTATGTATATTTTACAAAGTAAGTATCATCATTATCATCATCAACATAACCTTATCCACGCATGGTGGTGCATAGGGCACTGCATCAGTTAAATAAATGGAGCGTATCTAGATCGTCTGCTACAGGAAGGTACTGTAACTTACTCACGCTTCAGATACGAGTACGGGGACAATGAAATACTAAAAAGTAAAACCAAATATTTCATGTCGACCCTCCTAGGAATCGAACCAAGGATTTCAAGCGTAGAAGGCAAACGTCTAGCACTACTCTACGAGGTGGACTTTTCTCCACTCGATTTCACTTTTAAGGATTTTTATTTAAGAATAATAGCTATCGTGTCAAATACACTTGTCCAGGATTCTGGTTCTATTTCACACACAGAACTGTATTCTTTATCCGCCCAGACACAGACTATAGTAAAATATAAGTAACTATAGGGACTTTATTTATAAATATTTTTTTTTAATCTAAAGGAATAACCAGCTTCAATTTTAGAGACAATTTTTTGAAGTTATGTAAAATACACCACACCCAGACCAATTAGGAAAAAAATCTTTGTTGGATTTTTTTCTTACAACTGACGGGAATCGAACCCGCGACGCCAGTTTTACAGTTAGCCGTCTAAACCGATTGCGCCACGGCACGGCGCCTGTTCATTTTAAATTCGAGGTGTTTTGTTATTATAATTAGCGACAGACCGAAACAAGATTTTCAGCCGAGTTTCGGCAGAAACCGAAACCGATACTTATTTAAATATGTTAGGTCACTTCTAAACGCCTAAAATTAGGCGTTTTTATTGGTAAACCTTACAACTTAAAATAACTGTTAAATAAAATTCACAATGGCAATACAAGAACTAATTATTTGAATGGACAACAATCAAATATATTCAATTGTGCTAATTTTGTTATGAATAGTAATGTATACTTGGGATACTTCCAAAACAAACTAAAGGTCACAGGTCACGCGGCCGAGTCACGGGCCATAAGATGCACCTGAGTATAGCCGAACGTAATCCGACGCATCCCAACCGCAGGTTTCGGCTGATCCGAAAATTCGGCCGAAACCGAAACCGCGGCCGAAACTCGTTTTTTTTACCGAAACTGGCTGAAATCGAAATTTCAGTCGGTCACTAATGTAAATCAAATAATCCGCAGTAAAAACAAAAGTACATAAATTTCGTTTTATAAAAATTCCGTGACACTTCAAATAAAAATGGAGTTTTGGTCTGGCAGCAAAATAAACTAGAGGGTTAAACTAGTGTACGAGTACATAAAGCAATACAAATTGATGTACAAAGACAATTATTTTCAGTGGATCAATAATCTTACTCGAAGTTCACGAAAATAACCACTCAAGGAAACTTGGATAAATAACTTAACTTACGTATTCGTGTGATTTATGACCGCTATCATTATGTGATGATCGAGTGAGGAAAGTTTATTTTCATAAATACCATTTCAATTAAAGAGATCATAAATGTTAAATAATTTAAAACTTTTAAAGTTTTTCGTCTTTTTTATGCCTAAATACGAAGAAACATTTTATCTAAAGTCAATATTTGAAGCACTTACTTTGTGATTTCCTATGTTAAATAATATAAGTAAATATTTTCTTTGTACAAAATCACTAAATTAATTTAATCTGCCTACCGATTAGATTGCGACTGACAGAACATATTTAGTATTTTTTTATTTATTAACATTTATTGGGACAGTAATCCCAACTTCACGGGACCAAGGTCCTGCGTTGAGTCGGACGAATAATATACTTAAACAATATAGCACAACAAGAATAAAATACAAAACAAGAACACTTTTTATAAAACGATGAGAAAGAAAATGTAACTTTACAATTTCTTATTCTGAACGGTAATATTGATTATATTTTTTCGTGAACTGAATTTAAATACGTTTTATAAATTTTACGACATTCAACATACTGACACTTTAGTCGTGATAATGATATTATGGATTTACTTGAAACCAATGAAATATTATTAAATATATTTTTTTGGCTTTAAGCAATCATGATAGACTGTCAAGCAGTCTTTTGTGCTCGCGTGCTATGGAGAGTTTTTTTACCAAATTTTTAAAAATTGTAAGAGTGTTAATTTTACAGTGTTAGCAGTTTTTCTAATAAATAAAAACAGCAATCGATTGTTTAAAAACATTTTTTAAAAAAACAAACACTTTCAATAAGAAAAAAACTATGAAAAAAAGAATCTTCGCTTCATCCTTTATTTTGCATTGATAGAGTAAGACATACATTGCAGCTATTTATAATTATATACATATTTTTAGGTTACATAAATGAATATACAAAATTTGTATATCGATACGAAGATAGGCCCTAAAGTAAAGAAACTACAAGCCACACTCGAGACACTAAATATTTAATGTGAAACGATGCCTTAAGAGTTTTCTGATCATAAAATCCGCCAGAGAACAAACTTGAAACGTAAACTATTCAATATTGTCAGAAAACATACTTTTTACTTAAGTTATTTAGCAAAATTTATGTAGGGTGGACGGGATAGATACCAGGTTGCAAAAATATATATTCGGCAAGGCTGAATTGAATATTTGATGTTAATGTAAATGGGTCAGTCCAGAGAACATGGACAGGAAACTGGAAACTAAAGACAGGAGACAGGGTAGATGTGGAAGTGTAAACCCTTCGAGTCTATTTAGATTCGGGTTAGGGTAGAAGTCTCGGCGATTTGTCTATTGCCTACCCCGAAATAAAATTATATTTCCGCAACTCTCTTACACATCTATACCAAACAGAAAGTAATTATAATATTTAATTATATTTCATTTTAAAAAATCCATTTGCGGGATTGCATATCTCTACGACTGTGATGAGTCGAAACGTAAAAAAAACACCAAATAGGTATATGTGTTCATGTATTTTTTGTTTACATAGGAAAATATAAAATAATGCATATAGGTACAAAAATGTTTGCTTATAAATAATTTAATTAAATACTAAAAAAACTAATAAAATCAATGAATTAGACAAAAAAATATTTATAAAAAAAATTAAATTAATTAAATTCATTATTAAGAAAACTAAAACATTACCTGCAAAGTGAAATTATAAGGCCAAATATACATCTGGTGCTTTATAATAAAATGATCATTATTTTTACCAAACAATAGAATTTAAGTTTGCCTACAAGGTAATCGATCTATATGCATTAATAATAATATGACTTTTTAAAAAAATATATAAATAAAAGACGAGTGATACTTAAATCCACAAATTTTAAATATCCAGTGACCGGTTTCATCGCTTTCGCGACATCTTCGAAACTAGTATCTTTATTTAGGATACTCATTGGTCAACCCGAAAAAAATTTGATAATGATCCTTAAGATAAAAATAACTTTATTTAATTTACTTTCATATAGTTTTGAACTATCTATCCTTACCTCTGTTTTGTATAAATACATTGAACTCATTAATAAAGATACCAGACTCAAAGATGTCGCGAAAGCGATGAAACCGGTCCCTGAATATTCCAAATTTGTGGTTTAAAGTATCACTCGTCTTTTTTTTTTTTTTTTTAATAAATTACAATGAACTTCCATCAGGAATTTTCACTTACAAACTTAAATGTTTTAGATAATATGACTTCTAATAACTTGGTACTTATGTTTGAGTGGTTTATTCGGATAGTGAATATTTGCTATGAAACCGAAAGTATTACATAATCGAAGTAATCAATATCACCGACGGCTTTTTGCAACAAAGGGAATTACGATGGAACTTTATAGAGTGGAAGTTGGTATATGTATGTTTACTCTACTTTGTATAATACCCCGTATTGTAAAAGTGCAGCAAATGTATGCGTTCTTATAGTGCTATTTTTATTTTATTTTCAATTGTATAAAAAAGCTATATTTTTTATTAAATGAGAATCCGAAATATTATACGTTCGCCATATGGCAAGTGGTAGTCGTGAAATTTGCATCTACTTCGATGCATCACGGGAATTGGTGGACTGTTAATTTATTATACGGCACAAGTGCCTTTTGCAACATAAAATATAACATTATAATGATTTCAGTTATACAAAAATAAAAAACGAAGAAAAGAAAAATAACAAGAAAAATATATACATATATGTATGTTAGCATACAAAAGATATAAAAAGTCGGTATATTATTTTATTTTATTTATTTCGAATACAAACAGATGTACAGGTTAAAGGAAAATTTAAAAAAAAATAGTGGGTGTCGATAAGGATAGAGGGGGGGGGGTAATTATGTTTATGGTGGGGTAGGGGTAGGAGAGGTGGTAATAGTTTGACTTTACAGGGAAAATATTTAAAAAAGGGCTTTGACCCAAATTTAATTGATTATTGATAATATTTAAATTTTGTTTGACGGCTTTTGTTGTTTCGAGAATTCCCAAATTATTTCATTGATCAGTTTTATTATTTAAATATAATATTTCTATTCTATCTTCAAAATTAAATTTTTCCAACAAAATTATTTTATTTATTTGTTAATAGACTATTGAACTAAGCCAAAAAAATATTTTTTTATGTGTCTTAATATCAGCGCTATAATTTTTGGAAGTTTTGTATTTCAGAAATTAATCCCCGTGTGACGTCTCAAGTTCATTTTCGCTTCTTCTCGGTCAGTTCTGCCGATTGGTCCGTTGACGGTCACTTAACCAGAAATCTTCCATGACTCTTTTATCATTGGTTGATTCATATGAACTAGTGACGTCGTTCAAAGTAGTTCGTTTTATAAAAACTTTGCCGCATAATTCAATATAAGAAAATTTTTTTTGTACGCAATTTCCCTTAGGGCTGAAGTTCCTCATTCATCGGTTTACAGTTTAATAATCTTTGTATATTGGTCAGTTCGTACGTGTACTTTGCGCTATATGGGCGCAAATTTCCAGCCATAATATCAAAAAACTTTTAATCGGGTTGTGGTCTCGTGGCTAGTGTCTCAGACTCACTGCTCAAAGGTCCGTGCTTCGAATCCAACTCTACCCCAACTTGATTCCTATTTTATAATAGTGAGTTATTTACAACTCGTTGCAGATGGCCCTTAAAATTAAATATTTGTGTAAATCATAAGAACGTTTTTTTTTGGAAAAAACGGATTTTATGCCTCACATTTTACATACATTCCCCGCAGTACCTCCAAGCTAATGGGCGACGCGGCGTGAAATCAGCGTTGTTCAACGTGTCACGGTGCGAACATCGCGATGTCATACAGTATCCTTTCGCAACAGTATTTTATGAAAAAAATGTACGAATTTCACAGAAAACTAGAAATATTATAAAATAATTTTATAAACACTACCATGATAATCGCAGATTTTTGCTTTATTTGTGTCTTATTTATAGCATTGTAGCTGGAGTAGTCCTGGTACCCTTTTAGGAACTTGGGGATTTTTTTCACCTTTAGGCTCGTAAAATATGTGGAAATTTAAAAAAAAAACTGAAAAAAGCATTTTAAATTAGGGATCGCAATCTGTAAAATATATTTTACAGACAACGTGATAATATGTTGTGAATGAGTGTAACCCTCAGATGACCATTGAATATAAGAATAAGTAAGGTGAACTCGGAGTAACAGGTAACCGAATACCAGCAGCTGGCCCATAGTTGCACGAAGATGTGGTGATCCTTCATTGTTCAGTCACCTGCAGTAATAGGACAAAACTCACGACATGCATGCGGTGCGGTGGCGACGTACTCTGAACTCTGTACCTGAGTACGGCATGCGGCACGGGTGTGGGGAAAACTTAACGGTTTGTTTCGTGATTTGTAATTCGTGTTTCTAAGGGCCCGCTACGCCAAAATAAGTTAAGTTAAAAAAAATATAATGAATTAAATAATCGTTTCGATTTTGTGCAGCAAGTTTTTTTCATTTTGACGAAAACGCAACAATTATTTAACCATAAACTTTGTTTACGAAGCTGGACCATAAAATCGAAAGTTATAAAAATGTTTGTGTATCTATTTATGTATATAGTTATAATAGTTTCTCTATTACGATTTGAACTTAATTTATTGTATATATAGGAAGGTTATGGAAAATAAAAATAGGAGCTCGATTAAAAGTTTTATGAATGCACAGACACTGACAGAGAGGCGGCTAATTTGGAGTGGCGTTTCATTAAAGGGCGAAAATGAAAATGTCTCAAAATTATAAAATCAGGCGCTATTGTTTATTAAAACCTCAGAGTAATAATGCGCCATATTACTCTGAGATTAAAACAGTATTTACATATTTATGATATTATAGATGATTCTAAACGAGGCACAATACTGCTGGTTTATAATAGTGAAGATCGTAATAATGAAGTCACTTTTTCTTTGATCCCACTTCATCCGCCATCTTTACATTACAGCTCAGTTTAAAATTTAAAATACAGCGAAATTCATTAGCATAATTAAATTTATTCAGTTTCGCTCTAAATATCAACTTTCTGGGAAAACGGTGCGATGTTTTGTGTTGCATAATTTTTAGATATAATATGTCTGTACCATAAATCACGGTTTTCCTAAGTTCATTTTCGATTCCTTTAGCTAAGAAGGGAAATAAATTACGCTGGAGTGATCACCAGCAACACATCACATCCGAACACCATCACAATCACTTCTTATCTTGTTAGTCGCTTTTGAGTTAACACTTATCTAAGATAAGCTCTTCAAACTTGACACATCAAGATACACAGAGCTTTAGACAATATACAAGTGTATCTAAGCCATACACACATTGGTTTGGCAATAATATATATATTTATATGTAGGTATATACTTACCAGATAAATCAAAGTATTGTATTTTCATTAACATTAACAATTTTTATTTATTTAACAACCAGTTAATTTGAATGGTTGGATTTGGTAAGACCCCCTGAAGGATTTCTGTTGCACAACACTCATGAGTTCGAATATAATATTTAAATAAAGGATTTCCTTTATTATCTTAATTTTATCTTCCGTATTAAACTCGGCTATTTGCTTTCTGAAATAAAATGTTTATTATGTAGCTTTTTAACGAGGAAAATATTTATCATTTTTTTCTAATACGTAGGTACCAACATATGGCAAATAAAACCTCCACATGATTACAACAGTCTAAAACATTACATATGCAGACAATCATGAATCTACGACATACTGCAAAATGTTAATAGTAAGACCTGTCAAATTATAAACATTTCATTTTTAATTTAGATTTCTACTATGATTATGTCATGCATGCAACGTTTCTATTCGGCAAGCAGTAGACAATGAAACATTATTTTTATTTGAGAATATTTATTAATGAAAATAGTCGCAAGTTGTATGTACTGTAAATTAATGAAAGTACCTACATAGAAGTAGATTTTCATTATTTTTTTTATTCATTGGACTCGTTCTATGTTTTTTAACAGTGACAAATAAAATTAAATGCATTAGAACTAAATGAAAACCACGAAGGTAATTGGTTTCCAGACAGGTAAGAGTATTCATATTCAACGAATGACGTCAACATGAGTCATGGGTCCAAAGGAATCTCACTTCACCATCCGGCCATATCGCAGCCATAGAATGCATATAGAAATACATACTTTATACTATAGAAACGAATATAAAATGCCCATAACGA